>NC_135430.1:1030000-1280000 GCF_051991245.1 Festucalex cinctus | reverse complement strand
TGTGTGCTGTAAAGTATATACCATAGCTATCCCCAACAAAAATAATTTCTGATGTCATTTGTTTTACAGGAAGCCGTCTGACTGAGGCCAGGGGTTACAAGGAGATCACCAGTGACTTTCTTTGCACCCAACGCTCTACGGCCAACTGCACAGTCTTTTGACTTCTATGATTTACTTTCATTGTTGACAGAAAGTGCAAACTGTACAGAAAATGATCAATCGTGTAACATTTAATATTGCAGAAATATCCTTACTTTATCTTTCATTTATTCATCATGAACGAGGGCTGTTGTTGACACAGACACATATATAACTAGAGCTGCGAGCAGCTATAAAGGGCCCTAGCAGCACGGGCCACGTTGGGGTACTTGCACGTTGGGGTATTGGCACGTTGGGGTACTGGCACATTGGAAGCAGAATTATTTTGAAAATGGCATAATAAACCTTTACATGTGATTTTTTTTTTTTGCAAAAGTATATATACCCATCATCGCTTGTACTCATTGCACAATGTTGCTTTTATTGTCCATAGTGGCTATCAAAAATAAATAAAACAAAATAATGTCAAGGTGCTCCTATTTTTGATGGTAAATGTCCTAAGAATTAAACAGGGTTTATCTTTTATTCATTACTTTTATTTATTTATGACTCGCAACCAGAATGAAGGATGGAAGCCTAGTAGATGATTAGGTATTGTAAACAGAAGTGACTAGTTGGACCACTGATTGTAATTAACTCATTTACTCCCAATAACGTATAAATACGTTTTTTTTAATGTTCTAAGTGTCCCAAAGAGGTATTTATACGTTTTTTTTGTTTTGTTTTTTATGCTAGAGCATACAGAAGGCTTTGATGCAGCCTCTCAACTGCAAAGAACGGTTGCAGAAATGGTAGTTATTAAACAAACGGCCAGCAGGTGGCAGCAGAGCAAAGGAGATCAACTAGGGCCATCTAGAAAAAAAGCTCAATTACAATTTTAAATAGATTTGTGAAAACTAGCTCTCTTCTAATGCTAATTGTTGCAAAACGGAAACAGATCGAAACATACTTTTTTTTCCTGATGAATGAAGAGACTTTAATCTTTCTTTTGATAGGTTCCATGCTTTTATAGCAATTGAACACAATATTCTGTGGGCCTTGCAAAATCAGTCAAAATCCAGTAAAACAGCCGGAAACGAACGGGATTGCTTCTGTGAAAATGGCTGGGAGTGAATGATTTAAGTAAAAAAATAAATAAAAATAAACAGTGATTTCACATCCATCATTCTTAATGTATGCCAACATTGTTTAGATATTTGCACCTATAAATGGTAAACACATTAATGGACTTTTTTTCTATCTGAGTTTGAAATGTCCGACAGTATTGAATGCAACTGCAATTCGGCTCGCTGAACGCTGCCAATGTTTTTACGTTTCCGTTCGTGGCTAGTACTTGCTAACGCCGGAGACTTGTGCTGGATCATACAATGACAGAGTAATTAACTGTCTTATCGTCCTTAATTGGCAATTAAATACAATTTCAAAATGCCGTTGTGTTGATGTGTGGAAGTCGACCGTCGCGTGAGGACCAGTCTTGAGCTGTGACGCATACCACGTGGTGCGTGGGTCATTTTCAAAATACAAATAAGGCAATTGCCTTGGCGTTATTGAATTACTTAGGAGGCTTTTATTTTGAAATTGGCCTACAACCAAAACGGTGGCGCTTGATGCATACGGATCATGGCTCAAAGATGAGCAGTTGCACCGCTCATTAAAACATGCACTCGCTGCGTGCGACTGGATTAATTTTTTTTTACCAGCACAGGCCATACAGCTGCCCGCGTTTGCGGATGAATTGGTCGCAGTGTCGAGCGCTGCAGTAGAATGGACCTTACAGAAACCGGAGTGGAAGGCGTCAAAAATATTATGTTCCTGTACAAAGGAAGTCAGTTGATCAGAGACCACCTTCGCTAGACTTTAGACAAGAATGGAAGTTTTGATATTGGTCTAAAATTTTGGGGATCTGATGGATCCAGATTAGTTTTTTTGAGAAGTGGTTCCAGAAATGCATGTTTAAAACAACTGGGAAAAACAAACAAAAACTAGAAGTGGGCGTGGTTTGATTGGAAATGCGTGGGGCTTACATCGTTAGTAAATTTTTTTTTTCCAATTTCACACTTAAAGGCACCGAACGCAAAATAGATAAGATTAGATTAGCCTTTATTGTCATTATACAAGTACAATGAAATGAAAGCTCTGCCATAAGTGGACACATAATAGACAGATAAAAATATATACAATGAAATAAATAGGTTAAAAAATAAAACTAGAGCTGCGAGCAGCTATAAAGGGCCCTCGCAGCCCGGGCCACATTGGGGTACTTGCATGTTGGGGTACTGGCACGTTGGGGTACTGGCAAGTTGAGGTACGGCACATTGGAAGCAGAATTTCTTTGAAAATGGCATGATAAACCTTGACATGTGGATTTTTTATTTTTTTGTAAAAATACCGTTAAGTTGGGTATTTTTTTTTTTATGCCTCAAGGGCTAAGTGGCGCTGTATATATAATGGAATGTTGTCATCGGGATACCTTCAAGCCTTGACTCTAAACATACATGTCAAGTGTGGGATTTTTTTGGAGCATGTACCGTGGAGTTATTAAGCATATCCTTCATTCATGATATTGCTTTTAATGTCCATAGAGGCTATCAAAAATAAATAAAAAAGTACATGTTTGGATAAGTCTGATGCCAGTGAACATTTTGAGTGGTGGAAAGTAAAAGAATATTCATAAATGACTTAGTATGCCTCAAGGGCTAAGTGGCGCTGTATATATAATGGAATGTTGTCATAGGGATACCTTCAAGCCTTGAGTATAAACATACCTGTCAAGTTTGGGAATTTTTGGAGCATGCACCGGGGAGTTATTAAGCATATCCTTTTTCATTGCGAAACGTGTTTACAATTTTTGTAAAAATACCGTAAGTGGGGTATTTTATTTTTCATGCCTCAAGGGCTAGGTGGCGCTGCATATATAACTGAATGTTGTCATATAGATAGCTTCAGGCCTTGACTATAAACATACATGTCAAGTTTGGGATTTTTTGGAGCATGTACCGGGGAGTTATTAAGCATATCCTTTTTCAGTGCGAAACACAAATTTTGATGCCCCGCCCTCATCATATAGTATTTCAAAAAGTCAACATTTTTCCCCCTGTCGTTGGCTCAGGTCTTGACATGGTCCAGGTCAAGTCTTAACTCAGTCGGATGAAACGTGTAGGAGAAGTGGGCAAAAGTATGCCCCCTGTAAATGTGCAAAAATTGTCAAAAATGGGACATTCAAAAATTCGTAGCTCACTTCCTGTTCATTTTAGCATATGGGTCCAAGAGACTTTTTTGTAGGTCTTGGGCTCCCTCATACACCTAAAATTTTTCGTAGATCTTGCTTAAACGTACAATCGGGCCTGCTTCGTTAAAAATTTCTAGGGGGCGCTATTGAGTCTTTTTTTAAAAAATAGCACAATCAACAATAAAATATTGCTCATTGTACCAGGCCAGATGTGTGTGCCAAGTTTCATGAGTTTCTGTGCATGTTTAGACCCTCAAAACTGGCGTTGTTTTCTTGGCGAACAGCGCTTAGCCACGCCCACAGCAATTCGCGAAAACTCACAAACTTCGTGTTGTGACATCGTGAAGGCCGAAACCCTCATCTGAGCAAATATGAGGTAGGTCCAGTTAACGTGTCTGGAGAAAAACGTAGAAGAAAATTCGTAAGAAAAAAAAAATGCCACTAGGTGGCGTTATCAGTAAGATGAAATGTAAGTTCGTAGATGTCTTTAGGGCTGGACTCTCATCAAATGTGTGAAATTTTGAGAAGATAGGATCATCTGGGTCAAGTTAATGCAGCTTTTATTGTCACGAAAAATCTTCAGATTTTGCGTCACCGTAGCGGCCACGCCCGTTGGCCAAAAGTTACAATATTCGGCGTGGGGCATGATCAACATCTTAAGGCTTTTCTGAACAATTTTCAACTGGATCCCTTCAACGAGCTCAGCGCAGTAGCTAAAAACGTAAAGTATGACATTTATTGTTACCACTAGGTGGCGCTATATGTATAACTGAATTTTATCGTATATATGTTTTCAGGCCGTGACTATTACGTTGCCTGAGAAGTTTGAGATTTTTTGGAGCTTGAACATGGGAGTTATTAAGCATTTGCTCTTTCTGGAAAAATGAAATTTTAAAGGCAATATTTGATGCCCCGCCCCCGTCATATAGTATTTCGAAAAGACGAGATGTTTTGCCAAGTTGTTCTCTCAGGTCTTGAGATGATAAATGCCAAGTTTGAAGTGAATTGGATGAAAAATGTTTGCAAAGGGGGAAAAAGCATGACCACAGTGAATGTGCCAAAATAGGCCAAAATTGGACATTAAAAAATTCATAGCTCACTTCCTGTACATTTTCGCTACATGGTCCCAATTGACCTTTTGTGCGTCCCGGGGTGCTACAAGTGTCTGCCAATTTTCACAGCTCTAGGTCAAACGTGCCGGGATTGTTTTTGTTTTTTTTATGCTAGGTGGCGCTATAGAGTAACATTTTTATGACAACGTCAGAATATCAAATTTTTCGCCGGGCACGAAGAGTGTGCAAATTTCGGTGAGTTTTCGTAAATGTTTAGGTCCTCAAAAATGCGATCGTTTGCGGAGAATAAAGTATAATAATAATAACTAGAGCTGCGAGCAGCTATAAAGGGCCCTCGCAGCCCGGGCCACGTTGGGGTCCTTGCACGTTGGGGTACTTGCACGTTGGGGTACTGGCACGTTGGGGTACTGGCATATTGGAAGCAAAATTTCTTTGAAAATGGCATAATAAACGTTTACATGTAGAATATTTTTTTTGCCAGTGTGTGTGTCAAGTTCAACGGGTTTTGGTGATTGTTAAGACCTGCAAAAATCAGCGTCCTTTTTTATTTTTAGGCAATGAGTTGCCCTGATTGGTGTTTTTTGTAAAAGTGTATATACACATCATCGCTCGTTGTACTCATTGCACAATGTTACTTTTATTGTCCAAAGGGGCAATCAAAAATGAATAAAACAAAATGGAAACGTACATACGTTTGGATCGGTGTGAAGCCAGTGAACAATTTGAGTGGTGGAAACTAAAAGAATATTCATAAATGACTTAGTTATCACACTTAGAATGAGTGTACATTTTTTGTACAAAATACCGTATGTGGGGTATTTATTTATTTTTTTATATAAGCCTCAAGGGCTAGGTGGCGCTGTATTTATAACTGAATGTTGTCATAGATATACCTTCAGGCCTTGATTATAAGCATACATGTCAAGTGTGGGATTTTTTTTGGAGCATGTACCGTGGAGTTATTATGCATATCCTTCATTCACGATATTGCTTTTAATGTCAACAGAGGCTATCAAAAATAAATAAAAACATATATATGTTTGGATAAGTCTGATGCCAGTGAACATTTTGAGTGGTGGAAACTAAAAGAATATTCATAAATGACTTAGTTATCACACTTAGAATGAGTTTACATTTTTTGTACAAAATACCATATGTGGGGTATTTTTTTTTATATAAGCCTCAAGGGCTAGGTGGCGCTGCATATATAACTGAATGTTGTCATAGAGATAGCTTCAGGCCTTGACGATAAACATACATGTCAAGTTTGGGATTTTTTGGAGCATGTACCGGGGAGTTATTAAGCATATCCTTTTTCAGTGCGAAACACAAATTTTGATGCCCCGCCTTCATCATATAGTATTTCGAAAAGTCAAGATTTTTCCCCCTGTCGTTGGCTCAGGTCTTGACATGGTCCAGGTCAAGTCTTAACTCAGTCAGATGAAACGTGTAGGAGAAGTGGGCAAAAGTCTGCCCCCTGTGAATGTGCAAAAATCGTCAAAAATGGGACATTCAAAAATTCGTAGCTCACTTCCTGTTCATTTTAGCATATGGGTCCAAGAGACTTTTTTGTAGGTCTTGGGCTCCCTCATACACCTAAAAATATTCGTCGTTCTTGCTTAAACGTACAACCGGGGCTGCTTCGTTAAAAACTTCTAGGGGGCGCTATTGAGTCATTTTTGTAAAAATAGCACAATCAACAATAAAATATTGCTCATTTTACCAGGCCAGATGTGTGTGCCAAGTTTCATGAGTTTCTTTGCATGTTTAGACCCTCAAAACTGGCGTTGTTTTCTTGGCGAACAGCGCTTAGCCACACCCACAGCAATTCGCGAAAACTCACAAACTTCGTGTTGTGACATCATGAAGGCCGAAACCCTCATCTGAGCAAATATGAGGTAGGTCCAGTTAACGTGTTTGGAGAAAAACGTAGAAGAAAATTCGTAATAAAAAAAATTGCCACTAGGTGGCGCTATCAGTTAGATGAAATATAAGTCAGTAGATGTCTTTAGGGCTGGACTCTCATCAAATGTGTGAAATTTTGAGAAGATAGGATCATCTCGGTCAAGTTAATGCAGCTTTTATTTTCACGAAAAATCTTCAGACTTTGCGTCACCGTAGCGGCCACGCCCTTTGGCGAAAAGTTACAATATTCGGTTTGGGGCATGATCAACATCTTAAGCCTTTTCTGACCAATTTTCAAATGGATCCCTTCAACAAGCTCAGCACAGTAGCTAAAAACGTAAAGTATGACATTTATTGTAACCACTAGGTGGCGCTATACGTATAACTGAATTTTGTCATATAGATGTTTTCAGGCTGTGACTATTACGTTGCCTGAGAAGTTTGAGATTTTTTGGAGCTTGAACATGGGAGTTATTAAGCATTTGCTCTTTCTGGACAAATGAAATTTTAAAGGCAATATTTGATGCCCCGCCCCCGTCATATAGTATTTCAAAAAGGCAAGATGTTTTGCCCAGTTGTTCTCTCAGGTCTTGAGATGATAAATGCCAAGTTTGAAGTCAATTGGATGAAAAATGTTTGCAAAGGGGGAAAAAGCATGACCACAGTGAATGTGCCAAAATCGGCCAAAATTGGACATTAAAAAATTCATAGCTCACTTCCTGTACATTTTAGCTACATGGTCCCAATAGACTTTTTTGTGCGTCTCGGGGTGCTACACGTGCCTGCCAATTTTTGTTGCTCTCGCTCAAACGTGCCGGGCTTGGTTTTTATTTTTCTACGCTAGGGGGCGCTATCGAGTCGCATTGTTGTGACGACTTAATAATATCAAATTTTTCGCCGGGCCTGAGGAGTGTGCAAAGTTCGGTGAGTTTTCGTGAATGTTTAGGTACCCAAAATCGCGATCGTTTGCGGAGAATAAAGAAGAAGAAGAATAAGAATAACTAGAGCTGCGAGCAGCTATAAAGGGCCCTCGCAGCCCGGGCCACGTTGGAGTCCTTGCACGTTGGGGTACTTGCACGTTAGGGTACTGGCACGTTGGGGTACTGGCATATTGGAAGCAAAATTTCTTTGAAAATGGCATAATAAACGTTTACATGTAGAATATTTTTTTTGCCAGTGTGTGTCAAGCTCAACGGGTTTTGGTGATTGTTAAGACCTGCAAAAATCAGCGTCCTTTTTTATTTTTAGGCAATGAGTTGCCCTGATTGGTACTTTTTGTAAAAGTGTATATATACATCATCGCTCGTTGTACTCATTGCACAATGTTACTTTTATTGTCCAAAGGGGCAATCAAAAATGAATAAAACAAAATGGAAACGTACATACGTTTGGATCGGTGTGAAGCCAGTGAACAATTTGAGTGGTGGAAACTAAAAGAATATTCAGAAATGACTTAGTTATCACACTTAGAATGAGTTTACATTTTTTTGTACAAAATACCGTATGTGGTTTTTTTTTTTATATAAGCCTCAAGGGCTAGGTGGCGCTGTATTTATAACTGAATGTTGTCATCGAGATACCTTCAGGCCTTGATTATAAGCATACATGTCAAGTGTGGGATTTTTTTTGGAGCATGTACCGTGGAGTTATTAAGCATATCCTTCATTCACGATATTGCTTTTAATGTCCACAGAGGCTATCAAAAATAAATAAAAATATATATATGTTTGGATAAGTCTGATGCCAGTGAACATTTTGAGTGGTGGAAACTAAAAGAATATTCATAAATGACTTCGTTATCACACTTAGAATGAGTTTACATTTTTTGTACAAAATACCGTATGTGGGGTATTTTTTTTTCATGCCTCAAGGGCTAGGTGGCGCTGCATATATAACTGAATGTTGTCATAGAGATAGCTTCAGGCCTTGACGATAAACATACATGTCAAGTTTGGGATTTTTTGGAGCATGTACCGGGGAGTTATGAAGCATATCCTTTTTCAGTGCGAAACACAAATTTTGATGCCCCGCCTTCATCATATAGTATTTCGAAAGGTCAAGATTTTTCCCCCTGTCGTTGGCTCAGGTCTTGACATGGTCCAGGTCAAGTCTTAACTCAGTCAGATGAAACGTGTAGGAGAAGTGGGCAAAAGTCTGCGCCCTGTGAATGTGCAAAAATTGTCAAAAATGGGACATTCAAAAATTCGTAGCTCACTTCCTGTTCATTTTAGCATATGGGTCCAAGAGACTTTTTTGTAGGTCTTGGGCTCCCTCATACACCTAAAAATATTCGTCGTTCTTGCTTAAACGTACAACCGGGGCTGCTTCGTTAAAAACTTCTAGGGGGCGCTATTGAGTCATTTTTGTAAAAATAGCACAATCAACAATAAAATATTGCTCATTTTACCAGGCCAGATGTGTGTGCCAAGTTTCATGAGTTTCTGTGCATGTTTAGACCCTCAAAACTGGCGTTGTTTTCTTGGCGAACAGCGCTTAGCCACACCCACAGCAATTCGCGAAAACTCACAAACTTCGTGTTGTGACATCATGAAGGCCGAAACCCTCATCTGAGCAAATATGAGGTAGGTCCAGTTAACGTGTTTGGAGAAAAACGTAGAAGAAAATTCGTAAGAAAAAAAATTGCCACTAGGTGGCGCTATCAGTTAGATGAAATATAAGTCAGTAGATGTCTTTAGGGCTGGACTCTCATCAAATGTGTGAAATTTTGAGAAGATAGGATCATCTCGGTCAAGTTAATGCAGCTTTTATTTTCACGAAAAATCTTCAGACTTTGCGTCACCGTAGCGGCCACGCCCTTTGGCGAAAAGTTACAATATTCGGTGTGGGGCATGATCAACATCTTAAGGCTTTTCTGACCAATTTTCAAATGGATCCCTTCAACAAGCTCAGCACAGTAGCTAAAAATGTAAAGTATGACATTTATTGTAACCACTAGGTGGCGCTATATGTATAACTGAATTTTATCATATAGATGTTTTCAGGCCGTGACTATTACGTTGCCTGAGAAGTTTGAGATTTTTTGGAGCTTGAATATGGGAGTTATTAAGCATTTGCTCTTTCTGGACAAATGAAATTTTAAAGGCAATATTTGATGCCCCGCCCCCGTCATATAGTATTTGAAAAAGGCAAGATGTTTTGCCCAGTTGTTCTCTCAGGTCTTGAGATGATAAATGCCAAGTTTGAAGTCAATTGGATGAAAAATGTTTGCAAAGGGGGAAAAAGCATGACCACAGTGAATGTGCCAAAATAGGCCAAAATTGGACATAAAAAAATTCATAGCTCACTTCCTGTACATTTTAGCTACATGGTCCCAATCGACTTTTTTGTGCGTCTCGGGGTGCTACACGTGCCTGCCAATTTTTGTTGCTCTAGCTCAAACGTGCCGGGCTTGGTTTTTATTTTTCTACGCTAGGGGGCGCTATCGAGTCGCATTGTTATGACGACTTAATAATATCAAATTTTTCGCCGGGCCTGAGGAGTGTGCAAAGTTCGGTGAGTTTTCGTGAATGTTTAGGTACCCAAAATCGCGATCGTTTGCGGAGAATAAAGAAGAAGAAGAAGAAGAATAATAATAACTAGAGCTGCGAGCAGCTATAAAGGGCCCTCGCAGCCCGGGCCACGTTGGGGTCCTTGCACGTTGGGGTACTGGCATATTGGAAGCAAAATTTCTTTGAAAATGGCATAATAAACGTTTAGAATATTTTTTTTCCAGTGTGTGTGTCAAGCTCAACGGGTTTTGGTGATTGTTAAGTCCTGCAAAAATCAGCGTCCTTTTTTATTTTTAGGCAATGAGTTGCCCTGATTGGTATTTTTTTGTAAAAGTGTATATACACATCATCGCTCGTTGTACTCATTGCACAATGTTACTTTTATTGTCTAAAGGGGCAATAAAAAATGAATAAAACAAAATGGAAACGTACATACGTTTGGATCGGTGTGAAGCCAGTGAACAATTTGAGTGGTGGAAACTAAAAGAATATTCATAAATGACTTAGTTATCACACTTAGAATGAGTGTACATTTTTTGTACAAAATACCGTATGTGGGGTATTTTTTTTTCATGCCTCAAGGGCTAGGTGGCGCTGCATATATAACTGAATGTTGTCATAGAGATAACTTCAGGCCTTGACGATAAACATACATGTCAAGTTTGGGATTTTTTGGAGCATGTACCGGGGAGTTATCAAGCATATCCTTTTTCATTGCGAAACACAAATTTTGATGCCCCGCCCTCATCATATAGTATTTCGAAAAGTCAAAATTTTTCCCCCTGTCGTTGGCTCAGGTCTTGACATGGTCCAGGCCAAGTCTTAACTCAGTCGGATGAAACGTGTAGGAGAGGTGGGCAAAAGTCTGCCCCCTGTGAATGTGCAAAAATCGTCAAAAATGGGACATTCAAAAATTCGTAGCTCACTTCCTGTTCATTTTAGCATATGGGTACAAGAGACTTTTTTGTAGGTCTTGGGCTCCCTCATACACCTGAAAATATTCGTCGTTCTTGCTTAAACGTACAACCGGGGCTGCTTCGTTAAAAATTTCGAGGGGGCGCTATTGAGTCATTTTTGTAAAAATAGCACAATCAACAATAAAATATTGTTCATTTTACCAGGCCAGATGTGTGTGCCAAGTTTCAGGAGTTTCTGTGCATGTTTAGACCCTCAAAACTGGCGTTGTTTTCTTGGCGAACAGCGCTTAGCCACGCCCACAGCAATTCGCGAAAACTCACAAACTTCGTGTTGTGACATCATGAAGGCCGAAACCCTCCTCTGAGCAAATATGAGGTAGGTCCAGTTAACGTGTTTGGAGAAAAACGTAGAAGAAAATTCGTAAGAAAAAAAATTGCCACTAGGTGGCGCTATCAGTTAGATGAAATGTAAGTTAGTAGATGTCTTTAGAGCTGGACTCTCATCAAATGTGTGAAATTTTGAGAAGATAGGATCATCTCGGTCAAGTTAATGCAGCTTTTATTTTCACGAAAAATCTTCAGATTTTGCGTCACCGTAGCGGCCACGCCCTTTGACGAAAAGTTACAATATTCGGTGTGGGGCATGATCAACATCTTAAGGCTTTTCTGACCAATTTTCAAATGGATCCCTTCAACAAGCTCAGCACAGTAGCTAAAAACGTAAAGTATGACATTTATTGTAACCACTAGGTGGCGCTATATGTATAACTGAATTTTGTCATATAGATGTTTTCAGGCTGTGACTATTACGTTGCCTGAGAAGTTTGAGATTTTTTGGAGCTTGAACATGGGAGTTATTAAGCATTTGCTCTTTCTGGACAAATGAAATTTTAAAGGCAATATTTGATGCTCCGCCCCCGTCGTATAGTATTTCTAAAAGGCAAGATGTTTTGCCCAGCTGTTCTCTTAGGTCTTGAGATGATAAATGCCAAGTTTGAAGTCAATTGGATGAAAAATGTTTGCAAAGGGGGAAAAAGCATGACCACAGTGATCGTGCCAAAATAGGCCAAAATTGGACATTAAAAAATTCATAGCTCACTTCCTGTACATTTTAGCTACATGGTCCCAATAGACTTTTTTGTGCGTCTCGGGGTGCTACACGTGCCTGCCAATTTTCGTTGCTCTAGCTCAAACGTCTCGGGCTTGGTTTTTATTTTTCTACGCTAGGGGGCGCTATAGAGTCGCGTTGTTATAACGACTTCATAATATCAAATTTTTCGCCGGACCTGAGGAGTGTGCAAAGTTTGGTGAGTTTTCGTGAATATTTAGGTACCCAAAATCGCGATTGTTTGCGGAGAATAAAGAAGAAGAAGAATAATAATAATAATAATAATAATAATAATAATAATTTTTACAAAAACAATAGGGACCTCGCAGCGGTCGCTGCTCGGGCCCTAACTAGAGCTGCGAGCAGCTATAAAGGGCCCTCGCAGCCCAGGCCACGTTGGGGTCCTTGCACGTTGGGGTACTTGCACGTTAGGGTACTGGCACGTTGGGGTACTGGCATATTGGAAGCAAAATTTCTTTGAAAATGGCAGAATAAACGTTTACATGTAGAATATTTTTTTTGCCAGTGTGTGTCAAGCTCAACGGGTTTTGGTGATTGTTAAGACCTGCAAAAATCAGCGTCCTTTTTTATTTTTAGGCAATGAGTTGCCCTGATTGGTATTTTTTGTAAAAGTGTATATATACATCATCGCTCGTTGTACTCATTGCACAATGTTACTTTTATTGTCCAAAGGGGCAATCAAAAATGAATAAAACAAAATGGAAACGTACATACGTTTGGATCGGTGTGAAGCCAGTGAACAATTTGAGTGGTGGAAACTAAAAGAATATTCATAAATGACTTAGTCATCACACTTAGAATGAGTTTACATTTTTTTGTACAAAATACCGTATGTGGGGTTTTTTTTTTATATAAGCCTCAAGGGCGAGGTGGCGCTGTATTTATAACTGAATGTTGTCATCGAGATACCTTCAGGCCTTGATTATAAGCATACATGTCAAGTGTGGGATTTTTTTTGGAGCATGTACCGTGGAGTTATTAAGCATATCCTTCATTCACGATATTGCTTTTAATGTCCACAGAGGCTATCAAAAATAAATAAAAATATATATATGTTTGGATAAGTCTGATGCCAGTGAACATTTTGAGTGGTGGAAACTAAAAGAATATTCATAAATGACTTCGTTATCACACTTAGAATGAGTTTACATTTTTTGTACAAAATACCGTATGTGGGGTATTTTTTTTTTATGCCTCAAGGGCTAGGTGGCGCTGCATATATAACTGAATGTTGTCATAGAGATAGCTTCAGGCCTTGACGATAAACATACATGTCAAGTTTGGGATTTTTTGGAGCATGTACCAGGGAGTTATTAAGCATATCCTTTTTCAGTGCGAAACACAAATTTTGATGCCCCGCCTTCATCATATAGTATTTCGAAAGGTCAAGATTTTTCCCCCTGTCGTTGGCTCAGGTCTTGACATGGTCCAGGTCAAGTCTTAACTCAGTCAGATGAAACGTGTAGGAGAAGTGGGCAAAAGTCTGCCCCCTGTGAATGTGCAAAAATTGTCAAAAATGGGACATTCAAAAATTCGTAGCTCACTTCCTGTTCATTTTAGCATATGGGTCCAAGAGACTTTTTTGTAGGACTTGGGCTCCCTCATACATCTAAAAATATTCGTCGTTCTTGCTTAAACGTACAACCGGGGCTGCTTCGTTAAAAACTTCTAGGGGGCGCTATTGAGTCATTTTTGTAAAAATAGCACAATCAACAATAAAATATGGCTCATTTTACCAGGCCAGATGTGTGTGCCAAGTTTCATGAGTTTCTGTGCATGTTTAGACCCTCAAAACTGGCGTTGTTTTCTTGGCGAACAGCGCTTAGCCACACCCACAGCAATTCGCGAAAACTCACAAACTTCGTGTTGTGACATCATGAAGGCCGAAACCCTCATCTGAGCAAATATGAGGTAGGTCCAGTTAACGTGTTTGGAGAAAAACGTAGAAGAAAATTCGTAAGAAAAAAAATTGCCACTAGGTGGCGCGATCAGTTAGATGAAATATAAGTCAGTAGATGTCTTTAGGGCTGGACTCTCATCAAATGTGTGAAATTTTGAGAAGATAGGATCATCTCGGTCAAGTTAATGCAGCTTTTATTTTCACGAAAAATCTTCAGACTTTGCGTCACAGTAGCGGCCACGCCCTTTGGCGAAAAGTTACAATATTCGGTGTGGGGCATGATCAACATCTTAAGGCTTTTCTGACCAATTTTCAAATGGATCCCTTCAACAAGCTCAGCACAGTAGCTAAAAACGTAAAGTATGACATTTATTGTAACCACTAGGTGGCGCTATATGTATAACTGAATTTTATCATATAGATGTTTTCAGGCCGTGACTATTACGTTGCCTGAGAAGTTTGAGATTTTTTGGAGCTTGAACATGGGAGTTATTAAGCATTTGCTCTTTCTGGACAAATGAAATTTTAAAGGCAATATTTGATGCCCCGCCCCCGTCATATAGTATTTCAAAAAGGCAAGATGTTTTGCCCAGTTGTTCTCTCAGGTCTTGAGATGATAAATGCCAAGTTTGAAGTCAATTGGATGAAAAATGTTTGCAAAGGGGGAAAAAGCATGACCACAGTGAATGTGCCAAAATAGGCCAAAATTGGACATTAAAAAATTCATAGCTCACTTCCTGTACATTTTAGCTACATGGTCCCAATAGACTTTTTTGTGCGTCTCGGGGTGCTACACGTGCCTGCCAATTTTTGTTGCTCTCGCTCAAACGTGCCGGGCTTGGTTTTTATTTTTCTACGCTAGGGGGCGCTATCGAGTCGCATTTTTATGACAACTTAATAATATCAAATTTTTCGCCGGGCCTGAGGAGTGTGCAAAGTTCGGTGAGTTTTCGTGAATGTTTAGGTACCCAAAATCGCGATTGTTTGCGGAGAATAAAGAAGAAGAAGAATAACTAGAGCTGCGAGCAGCTATAAAGGGCCCTCGCAGCCCGGGCCACGTTGGGGTCCTTGCACGTTGTGGTACTTGCATGTTGGGGTACTGGCACATTGGGGTACTGGCATATTGGAAGCAAAATTTCTTTGAAAATGGCATAATAAACGTTTACATGTAGAATATTTTTTTGCCAGTGTGTGTGTCAAGCTCAACGGGTTTTGGTGATTGTTAAGACCTGCAAAAATCAGCGTCCTTTTTTATTTTTAGGCAATGAGTTGCCCTGATTGGTATTTTTTTGTAAAAGTGTATATACACATCATCGCTCGTTGTACTCATTGCACAATGTTACTTTTATTGTCCAAAGGGGCAATCAAAAATGAATAAAACAAAATGGAAACGTACATACGTTTGGATCGGTGTCAAGCCAGTGAACAATTTGAGTGGTGGAAACTAAAAGAATATTCATAAATGACTTAGTTATCACACTTATAATGAGTGTACATTTTTTGTACAAAATACCGTATGTGGGGTATTTATTTATTTTTTTATATAAGCCTCAAGGGCTAGGTGGCGCTGTATTTATAACTGAATGTTGTCATAGAGATACCTTCAGGCCTTGATTATAAGCATACATGTCAAGTGTGGGATTTTTTTTGGAGCATGTACCGTGGAGTTATTAAGCATATCCTTCATTCACGATATTGCTTTTAATGTCCATAGAGGCTATCAAAAATAAATAAAAATATATATATGTTTGGATAAGTCTGATGCCAGTGAACATTTTGAGTGGTGGAAACTAAAAGAATATTCAGAAATGACTTCGTTATCACACTTAGAATGAGTGTACATTTTTTGTACAAAATACCGTATGTGGGGTATTTTTTTTTTATTCCTCAAGGGCTAGGTGGCGCTGCATATATAACTGAATGTTGTCACAGAGATAACTTCAGGCCTTGACGATAAACATACATGTCAAGTTTGGGATTTTTTGGAGCATGTACCGGGGAGTTATCAAGCATATCCTTTTTCATTGCGAAACACAAAATTTGATGCCCCGCCCTCATCATATAGTATTTCGAAAAGTCAAAATTTTTCCCCCTGTCGTTGGCTCAGGTCTTGACATGGTCCAGGCCAAGTCTTAACTCAGTCGGATGAAACGTGTAGGAGAAGTGGGCAAAAGTCTGCCCCCTGTGAATGTGCAAAAATCGTAAAAAATGGGACATTCAAAAATTCATAGCTCACTTCCTGTTCATTTTAGCATATGGGTCCAAGAGACTTTTTTGTAGGACTTGGGCTCCCTCATACACCTAAAAATATTCGTCGTTCTTGCTTAAACGTACAACCGGGGCTGCTTTGTTAAAAACTTCTAGGGGGCGCTATTGAGTCAATTTTGTAAAAAATAGCACAATCAACAATAAAATATGGCTCATTTTACCAGGCCAGATGTGTGTGCCAAGTTTCATGAGTTTCTGTGCATGTTTAGACCCTCAAAACTGGCGTTGTTTTCTTGGCGAACAGCGCTTAGCCACACCCACAGCAATTCGCGAAAACTCACAAACTTCGTGTTGTGACATCATGAAGGCCGAAACCCTCATCTGAGCAAATATGAGGTAGGTCCAGTTAACGTGTTTGGAGAAAAACGTAGAAGAAAATTCGTAAGAAAAAAAATTGCCACTAGGTGGCGCTATCAGTTAGATGAAATATAAGTCAGTAGATGTCTTTAGGGCTGGACTCTCATCAAATGTGTGAAATTTTGAGAAGATAGGATCATCTCGGTCAAGTTAATGCAGCTTTTATTTTCACGAAAAATCTTTAGACTTTGCGGCACCGTAGCGGCCACGCCCTTTGGCGAAAAGTTACAATATTCGGTGTGGGGCATGATCAACATCTTAAGGCTTTTCTGACCAATTTTCAAATGGATCCCTTCAACAAGCTCAGCACAGTAGCTAAAAACGTAAAGTATGACATTTATTGTAACCACTAGGTGGCGCTATATGTATAACTGAATTTTATCATATAGATGTTTTCAGGCCGTGACTATTACGTTGCCTGAGAAGTTTGAGATTTTTTGGAGCTTGAACATGGGAGTTATTAAGCATTTGCTCTTTCTCGACAAATGAAATTTTAAAGGCAATATTTGATGCCCCGCCCCCGTCATATAGTATTTCAAAAAGGCAAGATGTTTTGCCCAGTTGTTCTCTCAGGTCTTGAGATGATAAATGCCAAGTTTGAAGTCAATTGGATGAAAAATGTTTGCAAAGGGGGAAAAAGCATGACCACAGTGAATGTGCCAAAATAGGCCAAAATTGGACATAAAAAAATTCATAGCTCACTTCCTGTACATTTTAGCTACATGGTCCCAAGAGACTTTTTTGTGCGTCTCGGGGTACTACACGTGCCTGCCAATTTTTGTTGCTCTAGCTCAAACGTGCCGGGCTTAGTTTTTATTTTTCTACGCTAGGGGGCGCTATCGAGTCGCATTGTTATAACGACTTCATAATATCAAATTTTTCGCCGGACCTGAGGAGTGTGCAAAGTTCGGTGAGTTTTCGTGAATATTTAGGTACCCAAAATCGCGATTGTTTGCGGAGAATAAAGAAGAAGAAGAATAATAATAATAATAATAATAATAATAATTTTTACAAAAACAATAGGGACCTCGCAGCGGTCGCTGCTCGGGCCCTAATAATAATAATAATAATAATAATAATAATAATTTTTACAAAAACAATAGGGACCTCGCAGCGGTCGCTGCTCGGGCCCTAACTAGAGCTGCGAGCAGCTATAAAGGGCCCTCGCAGCCCGGGCCACGTTGGGGTCCTTGCACGTTGGGGTACTTGCACGTTGGGGTCCTGGCACGTTGGGGTACTGGCATATTGGAAGCAAAATTTCTTTGAAAATGGCATAATAAACGTTTACATGTAGAATATTTTTTTGCCAGTGTGTGTGTCAAGCTCAACGGGTTTTGGTGATTGTTAAGACCTGCAAAAATCAGCGTCCTTTTTTATTTTTAGGCAATGAGTTGCCCTGATTGGTATTTTTTTGTAAAAGTGTATATACACATCATCGCTCGTTGTACTCATTGCACAATGTTACTTTTATTGTCCAAAGGGGCAATCAAAAATGAATAAAACAAAATGGAAACGTACATACGTTTGGATCGGTGTGAAGCCAGTGAACAATTTGAGTGGTGGAAACTAAAAGAATATTCATAAATGACTTAGTTATCACACTTAGAATGAGTGTACATTTTTTGTACAAAATACCGTATGTGGGGTATTTTTTTTATTTTTTATATAAGCCTCAAGGGCTAGGTGGCGCTGTATTTATAACTGAATGTTGTCATAGAGATACCTTCAGGCCTTGATTATAAGCATACATGTCAAGTGTGGGATTTTTTTTTGGAGCATGTACCGTGGAGTTATTAAGCATATCCTTCATTCACGATATTGCTTTTAATGTCCATAGAGGCTATCAAAAATAAATAAAAATATATATATGTTTGGATAAGTCTGATGCCAGTGAACATTTTGAGTGGTGGAAACTAAAAAAATATTCATAAATGACTTAGTTATCACACTTAGAATGAGTGTACATTTTTTGTACAAAATACCGTATGTGGGGTATTTTTTTTTCATGCCTCAAGGGCTAGGTGGCGCTGCATATATAACTGAATGTTGTCATAGAGATAACTTCAGGCCTTGACGATAAACATACATGTCAAGTTTGGGATTTTTTGGAGCATGTACCGGGGAGTTATTAAGCATATCCTTTTTCATTGTGAAACACAAATTTTGATGCCCCGCCCTCATCATATAGTATTTCGAAAAGTCAAAATTTTTCCCCCTGTCGTTGGCTCAGGTCTTGACATGGTCCAGGCCAAGTCTTAACTCAGTCGGATGAAACGTGTAGGAGAAGTGGGCAAAAGTCTGCCCCCTGTGAATGTGCAAAAATCGTCAAAAATGGGACATTCAAAAATTCGTAGCTCACTTCCTGTTCATTTTAGCATATGGGTACAAGAGACGTTTTTGTAGGTCTTGGGCTCCCTCATACACCTAAAAATATTCGGCGTTTTTGCTTAAACGTACAACCGGGGCTGCTTCGTTAAAAATTTCGAGGGGGCGCTATTGAGTCATTTTTGTAAAAATAGCACAATCAACAATAAAATATTGCTCATTTTACCAGGCCAGATGTGTGTGCCAAGTTTCAGGAGTTTCTGTGCATGTTTAGACCCTCAAAACTGGCGTTGTTTTCTTGGCGAACAGCGCTTAGCCACGCCTACAGCAATTCGCGAAAACTCACAAACTTCGTGTTGTGACATCATGAAGGCCGAAACCCTCCTCTGAGCAAATATGAGGTAGGTCCAGTTAACGTGTTTGGAAAAAAACGTAGAAGAAAATTCGTAAGAAAAAAAATTGCCACTAGGTGGCGCTATCAGTTAGATGAAATGTAAGTTAGTAGATGTCTTTAGAGCTGGACTCTCATCAAATGTGTGAAATTTTGAGAAGATAGGATCATCTCGGTCAAGTTAATGCAGCTTTTATTTTCACGAAAAATCTTCAGATTTTGCGTCACCGTAGCGGCCACGCCCTTTGATGAAAAGTTACAATATTCGGTGTGGGGCATGATCAACATCTTAAGGCTTTTCTGACCAATTTTCAAATGGATCCCTTCAACAAGCTCAGCACAGTAGCTAAAAACGTAAAGTATGACATTTATTGTAACCACTAGGTGGCGCTATACGTATAACTGAATTTTGTCATATAGATGTTTTCAGGCTGTGACTATTACGTTGCCTGAGAAGTTTGAGATTTTTTGGAGCTTGAACATGGGAGTTATTAAGCATTTGCTCTTTCTGGACAAATGAAATTTTAAAGGCAATATTTGATGCTCCGCCCCCGTCGTATAGTATTTCGAAAAGGCAAGATGTTTTGCCCAGATGTTCTCTTAGGTCTTGAGATGATAAATGCCAAGTTTGAAGTCAATTGGATGAAAAATGTTTGCAAAGGGGGAAAAAGCATGACCACAGTGAATGTGCCAAAATAGGCCAAAATTGGACATTAAAAAATTCATAGCTCACTTCCTGTACATTTTAGCTACATGGTCCCAATAGACTTTTTTGTGCGTCTCGGGGTGCTACACGTGCCTGCCAATTTTCGTTGCTCTAGCTCAAACGTGTCGGGCTTGGTTTTTATTTTTCTACGCTAGGGGGCGCTATAGAGCCGCGTTGTTATAACGACTTCATAATATCAAATTTTTCGCCGGACCTGAGGAGTGTGCAAAGTTTGGTGAGTTTTCGTGAATATTTAGGTACCCAAAATCGCGATTGTTTGCGGAGAATAAAGAAGAAGAAGAAGAAGAAGAACTAGAGCTGCGAGCAGCTATAAAGGGCCCTCGCAGCCCGGGCCACGTTGGGGTCCTTGCACGTTGGGGTCCTTGCACGTTGGGGTACTTGCACGTTAGGGTACTGGCACGTTGGGGTACTGGCATATTGGAAGCAAAATTTCTTTGAAAATGGCATAATAAACGTTTACATGTAGAATATTTTTTTTGCCAGTGTGTGTCAAGCTCAACGGGTTTTGGTGATTGTTAAGACCTGCAAAAATCAGCGTCCTTATTTATTTTTAGGCAACGAGTTGCCCTGATTGGTATTTTTTGTAAAAGTGTATATATACATCATCGCTCGTTGTACTCATTGCACAATGTTACTTTTATTGTCCAAAGGGGCAATCAAAAATGAATAAAACAAAATGGAAACGTACATACGTTTGGATCGGTGTGAAGCCAGTTAACAATTTGAGTGGTGGAAACTAAAAGAATATTCATAAATGACTTAGTTATCACACTTAGAATGAGTTTACATTTTTTGTACAAAATACCGTATGTGTTTTTTTTTTTTTATATATTATGCCTCAAGGGCTAGGTGGCGCTGTATTTATAACTGAATGTTGTCATAGAGATACCTTCAGGCCTTGATTATAAGCATACATGTCAAGTGTGGGATTTTTTTTGGAGCATGTACCGTGGAGTTATTATGCATATCCTTCATTCACGATATTGCTTTTAATGTCCACAGAGGCTATCAAAAATAAATAAAAATATATATATGTTTGGATAAGTCTGATGCCAGTGAACATTTTGAGTGGTGGAAACTAAAAGAATATTCATAAATGACTTAGTTATCACACTTATAATGAGTTTACATTTTTTGTACAAAATACCGTATGTGGGGTATTTTTTTTTTATGCCTCAAGGGCTAGGTGGCGCTGCATATATAACTGAATGTTGTCATAGAGATAGCTTCAGGCCTTGACGATAAACATACATGTCAAGTTTGGGATTTTTTGGAGCATGTACCGGGGAGTTATTAAGCATATCCTTTTTCAGTGCGAAACACAAATTTTGATGCCCCGCCTTCATCATATAGTATTTCGAAAAGTCAAGATTTTTCCCCCTGTCGTTGGCTCAGGTCTTGACATGGTCCAGGTCAAGTCTTAACTCGGTCAGATGAAACGTGTAGGAGAAGTGGGCAAAAGTCTGCCCCCTGTGAATGTGCAAAAATTGTCAAAAATGGGACATTCAAAAATTCGTAGCTCACTTCCTGTTCATTTTAGCATATGGGTCCAAGAGACTTTTTTGTAGGTCTTGGGCTCCCTCATACACCTAAAAATATTCGTCGTTCTTGCTTAAACGTACAACCGGGGCTGCTTCGTTAAAAACTTCTAGGGGGCGCTATTGAGTCATTTTTGTAAAAATAGCACAATCAACAATAAAATATTGCTCATTTTACCAGGCCAGATGTGTGTGCCAAGTTTCATGAGTTTCTGTGCATGTTTAGACCCTCAAAACTGGCGTTGTTTTCTTGGCGAACAGCGCTTAGCCACACCCACAGCAATTCGCGAAAACTCACAAACTTCGTGTTGTGACATCATGAAGGCCGAAACCCTCATCTGAGCAAATATGAGGTAGGTCCAGTTAACGTGTTTGGAGAAAAACGTAGAAGAAAATTCGTAAGAAAAAAAATTGCCACTAGGTGGCGCTATCAGTTAGATGAAATATAAGTCAGTAGATGTCTTTAGGGCTGGACTCTCATCAAATGTGTGAAATTTTGAGAAGATAGGATCATCTCGGTCAAGTTAATGCAGGTTTTATTTTCACGAAAAATCTTCAGACTTTGCGTCACCGTAGCGCCCACGCCCTTTGGCGAAAAGTTACAATATTCGGTGTGGGGCATGATCAACATCTTAAGGCTTTTCTGACCAATTTTCAACTGGATCCCTTCAACGAGCTCAGCACAGTAGCTAAAAACGTAAAGTCTGACAATTATTGTTACCACTAGGTGGCGCTACATGGATAACTGAATTTTATCATATAGATGTTTTCAGGCCGTGACTATAAAGTTGCCTGATAAGTTTGAGATTTTTTGGAGCTTGAACATGGGAGTTATTAAGCATTTGCTCTTTCTGGACAAATGAAATTTTAAAGGCAATATTTGATGCCCCGCCCCCGTCATATAGTATTTCGAAAAGGCAAGATGTTTTGCCCAGTTGTTCTCTCAGGTCTTGAGATGATAAATGCCAAGTTTGAAGTCAATTGGATGAAAAATGTTTGCAAAGGGGGAAAAAGCATGACCACAGTGAATGTGCCAAAATAGGCCAAAATTGGACATTAAAAAATTCATAGCTCACTTCCTGTACATTTTAGCTACATGGTCCCAATAGACTTTTTTGTGCGTCTCGGGGTGCTACACGTGCCTGCCAATTTTCGTTGCTCTAGCTCAAACATGCCGGGCTTGGTTTTTATTTTTCTATGCTAGGGCACGCTATAGAGTCGCGTTGTTATGACGACTTCATAATATCAAATTTTTCGCCGGGCCTGAGGAGTGTGCAAAGTTTGGTGAGTTTTCGTAAATGTTTAGGTACCCAAAATCGTGATCGTTTACGGAGAAAAAGAATAATAATAATAATAATAATAATAATAATCCGATCGAAAAACAATAGGGACCTCGCAGCGGTAGCTGCTCGGGCCCTAATAATAACTAGAGCTGCGAGCAGCTATAAAGGGCCCTCGCAGCCCGGGCCACGTTGGGGTCCTTGCACGTTGGGGTACTTGCACGTTGGGGTACTGGCACATTGGGGTACTGGCATATTGGAAGCAAAATTTCTTTGAAAATGGCATAATAAACGTTTACATGTAGAATATTTTTTTGCCAGTGTGTGTATCAAGCTCAACGGGTTTTGGTGATTGTTAAGACCTGCAAAAATCAGCGTCCTTTTTTATTTTTAGGCAATGAGTTGCCCTGATTGGTATTTTTTTGTAAAAGTGTATATACACATCATCGCTCGTTGTACTCATTGCACAATGTTACTTTTATTGTCCAAAGGGGCAATCAAAAATGAATAAAACAAAATGGAAACGTACATACGTTTGGATCGGTGTGAAGCCAGTGAACAATTTGAGTGGTGGAAACTAAAAGAATATTCATAAATGACTTAGTTATCACACTTAGAATGAGTGTACATTTTTTGTACAAAATACCGTATGTGGGGTATTTATTTATTTTTTTATGCCTCAAGAGCTAGGTGGCGCTGTATTTATAACTGAAGATAGAGATACCTTCAGGCCTTGATTATAAGCATACATGTCAAGTGTGGGATTTTTTTTGGAGCATGTACCGTGGAGTTATTAAGCATATCCTTCATTCACGATATTGCTTTTAATGTCCATAGAGGCTATCAAAAATAAATAAAAATATATATATGTTTGGATAAGTCTGATGCCAGTGAACATTTTGAGTGGTGGAAACTAAAAGAATATTCATAAATGACTTCGTTATCACACTTAGAATGAGTTTACATTTTTTGTACAAAATACCGTATGTGGGGTATTTTTTTTTCATGCCTCAAGGGCTAGGTGGCGCTGCTTATATAACTGAATGTTGTCATAGAGATAACTTCAGGCCTTGACGATAAACATACATGTCAAGTTTGGGATTTTTTGGAGCATGTACCGGGGAGTTATCAAGCATATCCTTTTACATTGCGAAACACAAATTTTGATGCCCCGCCCTCATCATATAGTATTTCGAAAGGTCAAGATTTTTCCCCCTGTCGTTGGCTCAGGTCTTGACATGGTCCAGGTCAAGTCTTAACTCAGTCAGATGAAACGTGTAGGAGAAGTGGGCAAAAGTCTGCCCCCAGTGAATGTGCAAAAATCGTCAAAAATGGGACATTCAAAAATTCGTAGCTCACTTCCTGTTCATTTTAGCATATGGGTCCAAGAGACTTTTTTGTAGGTCTTGGGCTCCCTCATACACCTAAAAATATTCGTCGTTCTTGCTTAAACGTACAACCGGGGCTGCTTCGTTAAAAACTTCTAGGGGGCGCTATTGAGTCATTTTTGTAAAAATAGCACAATCAACAATAAAATATTGCTTATTTTACCAGGCCAGATGTGTGTGCCAAGTTTCATGAGTTTCTGTGCATGTTTAGACCCTCAAAACTGGCGTTGTTTTCTTGGCGAACAGCGCTGAGCCACACCCACAACAATTCACGAAAACTCACAAACTTCGTGTTGTGACATCATGAAGGTCGAAACCCTCATCTGAGCAAATATGAGGTAGGTCCAGTTAACGTGTTTGGAGAAAAACGTAGAAGAAAATTCGTAAGAAAAAAAATTGCCACTAGGTGGCGCTATCAGTTAGATGAAATATAAGTCAGTAGATGTCTTTAGGGCTGGACTCTCATCAAATGTGTGAAATTTTGAGAAGATAGGATCATCTCGGTCAAGTTAATGCAGCTTTTATTTTCAAGAAAAATCTTCAGACTTTGCGTCACCGTAGCGGCCACGCCCTTTGGCGAAAAGTTACAATATTCGGTGTGGGGCATGACCAACATCTTAAGGCTTTTCTGACCAATTTTCAAATGGATCCCTTCAACAAGCTCAGCACAGTAGCTAAAAACGTAAAGTATGACATTTATTGTAACCACTAGGTGGCGCTATATGTATAACTGAATTTTATCATATAGATGTTTTCAGGCCGTGACTATTACGTTGCCTGAGAAGTTTGAGATTTTTTGGAGCTTGAACATGGGAGTTATTAAGCATTTGCTCTTTCTGGACAAATGAAATTTTAAAGGCAATATTTGATGCTCCGCCCCCGTCATATAGTATTTCGAAAAGGGAAGATGTTTTGCCCAGCTGTTCTCTCAGGTCTTGAGATGATAAATGCCAAGTTTGAAGTCAATTGGATGAAAAATGTTTGCAAAGGGGGAAAAAGCATGACCACAGTGAATGTGCCAAAATAGGCCAAAATTGGACATTAAAAAATTCATAGCTCACTTCCTGTACATTTTAGCTACATGGTCCCAATAGACTTTTTTGTGCGTCTCGGGGTGCTACACGTGCCTGCCAATTTTCGTTGCTCTAGCTCAAACGTGTCGGGCTTGGTTTTTATTTTTCTACGCTAGGGGGCGCTATAGAGTCGCGTTGTTATAACGACTTCATAATATCACATTTTTCGCTGGACCTGAGGAGTGTGCAAAGTTCGGTGAGTTTTCGTGAATATTTAGGTACCCAAAATCGCGATTGTTTGCGGAGAATAAAGAATAATAATAATAACTAGAGCTGCGAGCAGCTATAAAGGGCCCTCGCAGCCCGGGCCACGTTGGAGTCCTTGCACGTTGGGGTACTTGCACGTTAGGGTACTGGCACGTTGGGGTACTGGCATATTGGAAGCAAAATTTCTTTGAAAATGGCATAATAAACGTTTACATGTAGAATATTTTTTTTGCCAATGTGTATCAAGCTCAACGGGTTTTGGGGATTGTTAAGACCTGCAAAAATCTGCGTCCTTTTTTATTTTTAGGCAATGAGTTGCCCTGATTGGTATTTTTTGTAAAAGTGTATATATACATCATCGCTCGTTGTACTCATTGCACAAAGTTACTTTTATTGTCCAAAGGGGCAATCAAAAATGAATAAAACAAAATGGAAACGTACATACGTTTGGATCGGTGTGAAGCCAGTGAACATTTTGAGTGGTGGAAACTAAAAGAATATTCATAAATGACTGAGTTATCACACTTAGAATGAGTTTACATTTTTTGTACAAAATACCGTATGTGTTTTTTTTTTTTTTTATATAAGCCTCAAGGGCAAGGTGGAGCTGTATTTATAACTGAATGTTGTCATCGAGATACCTTCAGGCCTTGATTATAAGCATACATGTCAAGTGTGGGATTTTTTTTGGAGCATGTACCGTGGAGTTATTAAGCATATCCTTCATTCACGATATTGCTTTTAATGTCCACAGAGGCTATCAAAAATAAATAAAAATATATATATGTTTGGATAAGTCTGATGCCAGTGAACATTTTGAGTGGTGGAAACTAAAAGAATATTCATAAATGACTTAGTTATCACACTTAGAATGAGTTTACATTTTTTGTACAAAATACCGTATGTGGGGTATTTTTTTTTTATGCCTCAAGGGCTAGGTGGCGCTGCATATATAACTGAATGTTGTCATAGAGATAGCTTCAGGCCTTGACGATAAACATACATGTCAAGTTTGGGATTTTTTGGAGCATGTACCGGGGAGTTATTAAGCATATCCTTTTTCAGTGCGAAACACAAATTTTGATGCCCCGCCTTCATCATATAGTATTTCGAAAGGTCAAGATTTTTTCCCCCTGTCGTTGGCTCAGGTCTTGACATGGTCCAGGTCAAGTCTTAACTCAGTCAGATGAAACGTGTAGGAGAAGTGGGCAAAAGTCTGCCCCCTGTGAATGTGCAAAAATAGTCAAAAATGGGACATTCAAAAATTCGTAGCCAACTTCCTGTTCATTTTAGCATATGGGTCCAAGAGACTTTTTTGTAGGTCTTGGGCTCCCTCATACACCTAAAAATATTCGTCGTTCTTGCTTAAACGTACAACCGGGGCTGCTTCGTTAAAAACTTCTCGGGGGCGCTATTGAGTCATTTTTGTAAAAATAGCACAATCAACAATAAAATATTGCTCATTTTACCAGGCCAGATGTGTGTGCCAAGTTTCATGAGTTTCTGTGCATGTTTAGACCCTCAAAACTGGCGTTGTTTTCTTGGCGAACAGCGCTTAGCCACACCCACAGCAATTCGCGAAAACTCACAAACTTCGTGTTGTGACATCATGAAGGCCGAAACCCTCATCTGAGCAAATATGAGGTAGGTCCAGTTAACGTGTTTGGAGAAAAACGTAGAAGAAAATTCGTAAGAAAAAAAATTGCCACTAGGTGGCGCTATCAGTTAGATGAAATATAAGTCAGTAGATGTCTTTAGGGCTGGACTCTCATCAAATGTGTGAAATTTTGAGAAGATAGGATCATCTCGGTCAAGTTCATGCAGCTTTTATTGTCACGAAAAATCTTTAGACTTTGCGGCACCGTAGCGGCCACGCCCTTTGGCGAAAAGTTACAATATTCGGTGTGGGGCATGATCAACATCTTAAGGCTTTTCTGACCAATTTTCAACTGGATCCCTTCAACGAGCTCAGCGCAGTAGCTAAAAACGTAAAGTATGACATTTATTGTTACCACTAGGTGGCGCTATATGTATAACTGAATTTTATCATATAGATGTTTTCAGGCCGTGACTATAACATTGCCTGAGAAGTTTGAGATTTTTTGGAGCTTGAACATGGGAGTTATTAAGCATTTGCTCTTTCTGGACAAATGAAATTTTAAAGGCAATATTTGATGCCCTGCCCCCGTCATATAGTATTTCGAAAAGGCCAGATGTTTTGCCCAGTTGTTCTCTCAGGTCTTGAGATGATAAATGCCAAGTTTGAAGTCAATTGGATGAAAAATGTTTGCAAAGGGGGAAAAAGCAAGACCACAGTGAATGTGCCAAAATAGGCCAAAATTGGACATTAAAAAATTCATAGCTCACTTCCTGTACATTTTAGCTACATGGTCCCAATAGACTTTTTTGTGCGTCTCGGGGTGCTACACGTGCCTGCCAATTTTTGTTGCTCTAGCTCAAACGTGCCGGGCTTGGTTTTTATTTTTCTACGCTAGGGGGCGCTATCGAGTCGCATTGTTATGACGACTTAATAATATCAAATTTTTCGCCGGGCCTGAGGAGTGTGCAAAGTTCGGTGAGTTTTCGTGAATGTTTAGGTACCCAAAATCGCGATTGTTTGCGGAGAATAAAGAATAATAATAATAATAATAATAATAATAATAATTTTTACAAAAACAATAGGGACCTCGCAGCGGTCGCTGCTCGGGCCCTAATAATAATAATAATAATTTTTACAAAAACAATAGGGACCTCGCAGCGGTCGCTGCTCGGGCCCTAATAACTAGAGCTGCGAGCAGCTATAAAGGGCCCTCGCAGCCCGGGCCACGTTGGGGTACTTGTACGTTGGGGAACTTGCACATTGGGGTACTGGCACATTGGAAGCAGAATTTCTTTGAAAATGGCATGATAAACGTGGATTTTTTTTTTTTTTGCCAGTGTGTGTGTCAAGCTCAATGGGTTTTGGTGATTGTTAAGATCTGCAAAAATCAGCGTCTTTTTTTTATTTTTAGGCAATGAGTTGCCCTGATTGGTATTTTTCGTAAAAGTATATATACACACATCATCGCTCGTACTCAATGTTGCTTTTATTGTCCATAGAGGCGATCAAAAAAATAAATAAAACTAAATAAAAAATACGTATGTTTGGATCGGTCTGATGCCAGTGAACATATTGAGTGGTGGAAAGTAAAAGAATATTCATAAATGACTTAGTTATCACACTTACAATGAGTCTACAATTTTTGCAAAAATACCGTAAGTGAGGCATTTTTTTTTTAAGCCTCAAGGACTAGGTGGCGCTGTATTTATAACTGAATTTTGTCATAGAGATACCTTCAGGCCTTGACTATAAATATACATTTCAAGTATGGGATTTTTTGGAGCATGTACCGGGGAGTTATTAAGCATAGCCTTCATTCACGATATTGCTTTTAATGTCCATAGAGGCTATCAAAAATACATAAAACTAAATAACAAAAATATGTATGTTTGGTTTGGTCTGATGCCAGTGAATATTTTGAGTGGTGGAAAGTAAAAGAATATTCCTAAATGACTGAGTTATCACACTTAGAATGAGTTTACATTTTTTGTACAAAATACCGTAAGTGGGGTATTTTTTTTTCATGCCTCAAGGGCTAGGTGGCGCTGCATATATAACTGAATGTTGTCATAGAGATACCTTCAGGCCTTGACGATAAACATACATGTCAAGTTTGGGATTTTTTGGAGCATGTATCGGGAAGTTATTAAGCATATCCTTTTTCAGTGCGAAACACAAATTTTGATGCCCCGCCCTCATCATATAGTATTTCCAAAAGTCAAGATTTTTCCGTCTGTTGTTGGCTCAGGTCTTGACATGGTCCAGGTCAAGTCTTAACTCAGTCGGATGAAACGTGTAGGAGAAGTGGGCAAAAGTATGCCCCCTGAAAATGTGCAAAAATTGTCAAAAATGGGACATTCAAAAATTCGTAGCTCACTTCCTGTTCATTTTAGCACATGGGTCCAAGAGACTTTTTTGTAGGTCTTTGGCTCCCTCATACACCTAAAAATTTTCGTAGATCTTGCTTAAACGTACAATCGGGGCTGCTTCGTTAAAGATTTCTAGGGGGCGCTATTGAGTCATTTTTGTAAAAATAGGACAATACATGATAAAATATTGCTCATTTTGCCAGGCCAGATGTGTGTGCCAAGTTTCATGAGTTTCTGCGCATGTTTAGACCATCAAAACTAGCGTTGTTTTCTTGGCGAACAGTGCTTAGCCACGCCCACAGTGATTCGCGAAAACTCACAAACTTCGTGTTGTGACATCATGAAGGCCGAAACCCTCATCTGAGCAAATATGAGGTTGGTCCAGTTAGCGTGTTTGGAGAAAAATGTACAAGAAAATTCGTTAGAAAAAAAATTGCCACTAGGTGGCGCTATCAGTAAGATGAAATATAAGTACGTAGATGTCTTTAGGGCTGGACTCTCATCAAATGTGTGAAATTTTGAGAAGATAGGATCATCTCGGTCAAGTTCATGCAGCTTTTATTGTCACGAAAAATCTTCAGACTTTGCGGCACCGTAGCGGCCACGCCCTTTGGCGAAAAGTTACAATATTCGGTGTGGGGCATGATCAACATCTTAAGGATTTTCTGACCAACTTTCAACTGGATCCCTTCAACGAGCTCAGTGCAGTAGCTAAAAACGTAAAGTATGACATTTATTGTTACCACTAGGTGGTGCTATATGTATAACTGAATTTTATCATATAGATGTTTTCAGGCCGTGACTATTACGTTGCCTGAGAAGTTTGAGATTTTTTGGAGCTTGAACATGGGAGTTATTAAGCATTTGCTCTTTCTGGACAAATGAAATTTTATAGACAATATTTGATGCCCCGCCCCCATCATATAGTATTTCTAAAAGGCAAGACTTTTTGCCCAGTTGTTCTCTCAGGTCTTGAGATAATAAATGCCAAGTTTGAAGTCAATTGGATGAAAAATGTTTGCAAAGGGGGAAAAAGCATGACCACAGTGAATGTGCCAAAATAGGCCAAAATTGGACATTAAAAAATTCATAGCTCACTTCCTGTACATTTTAGCTACATGGTCCCAATAGACTTTTTTGTGCGTCTCGGGGTGCTACACGTGCCTGCCAATTTTCGTTGCTCTAGCTCAAACGTGTCGGGCTTGGTTTTTATTTTTCTAAGCTAGGGGGCGCTATAGAGCCGCGTTGTTATAACGACTTCATAATATCAAATTTTTCGCCGGACCTGAGGAGTGTGCAAAGTTTGGTGAGTTTTCGTGAATATTTAGGTACCCAAAATCGCGATTGTTTGCGGAGAATAAAGAAGAAGAAGAAGAATAATAATAACTAGAGCTGCGAGCAGCTATAAAGGGCCCTCGCAGCCCGGGCCACGTTGGGGTACTTGCACGTTGGGGTACTTGCACGTTGGGGTACTGGCACGTTGGGGTACTGGCAAGTTTAGGTACGGCACATTGGAAGCAGAATTTCTTTGAAAATGGCATGATAAACCTTGACATGTGGATTTTTTTTTTTTTGTAAAAATACCGTTAAGTTGGTGTATTTTTTTTTATGCCTCTAGGGCTAGGTGGCGCTGTATATATAATGGAATGTTGTCATAGGGATACCTTCAAGCCTTGACTCTAAACATACATGTCAAGTGTGGGATTTTTTTGGAGCATGTACCGTGGAGTTATTAAGCATATCCTTCATTCACGATATTGCTTTTAATGTCCATTAGAGGCTATCAAAAATAAATTAAAAAAAAGTACATGTTTGGATAAGTCTAATGCCAGTGAACATTTTGAGTGGTGGAAAGTAAAAGAATATTCATAAATGACTTAGTTATCACACTTAGAATGAGTTTACATTTTTTGTACAAAATACCGTATGTGGGGTATTTTTTTGTTTTGCCTCAAGGGCGAGGTGGCGCTGCATATATAACTGAATGTCGTCATAGAGATACCGTCAGGCCTTGATGATAAACATACATGTCAAGTTTGGGATTTTTTGGAGCATGTATCGGTGAGTTATTAAGCATATCCTTTTTCAGTGCGAAACACAAATTTTGATGCCCCGCGCTCATCATATAGTATTTCCAAAAGTCAAGATTTTTCCGTCTGTTGTTGGCTCAGGTCTTGGCATGGTCCAGGTCAAGTCATAAGTCAGTCGGATAAAACATGTAGGAGAAGTGGGCAAAAGTATGCCCCCTGAAAATGTGCAAAAATCGTCAAAAATGGGACATTCAAAAATTCGTACCTCACTTCCTGTTCATTTTAGCATATGGGTCCAAGAGACTTTTTTGTAGGTCTTTGGCTCCCTCATACACGTAAAAATTTTCGTAGATCTTGCTTAAACGTAGAATCGGGGCTGCTTCGTTAAAAATTTCTAGGGGGCGCTATTGAGTCATTTTTGTAAAAATAGTACAATCAACAATAAAATATTGTTCATTTTACCAGGCCAGATGTGTGTGCCAAGTTTCATGAGTTTCTGCGCATGTTTAGACCCTCAAAACTGGCGTTGTTTTCTTGGCGAACAGTGCTTAGCCACGCCCACAGCGATTCGCGAAAACTCACAAACTTCGTGTTGTGACATCATGAAGGCCGAAACCCTCATCTGAGCAAATATGAGGTTGGTCCAGTTAACGTGTTTGGAGAAAAATGTACAAGAAAATTCGTAAGAAAAAAAATTGCCACTAGGTGGCGCTATCAGTAAGATGAAATATAAGTTCGTAGATGTCTTAAGGGCTGGACTCTCATCAAATGTGTGAAATTTTGAGAAGATAGGATCATCTCGGTCAAGTTCATGCAGCTTTTATTGTCACGAAAAATTTTCGGACTTTGCATCACCGTAGCGGCCACGCCCTTTGGCGAAAAGTTACAATATTCGGTGTGGGGCATGATCAACATCTTAAGGCTTTTCTGACCAATTTTCAACTGGATCCCTTCAACGAGCTCGGCACAGTAGCTAAAAACGTAAAGTATGACATTTATTGTTACCACTAGGTGGCGCTATATGTATAACTGAATTTTATCATATAGATGCTTTCAGGCCGTGACTATTACGTTGCCTGAGAAGTTTGAGATTTTTTGGAGCTTGAACATGGGAGTTATCACACTTAGAATGAGTTGACATTTTTTGTACAAAATACCGTATGTGGGGTATTTTTTTTTCACGCCTGAAGGGCTAGGTGGCGCTGCATATATAACTGAATTTTGTCATAGAGATACCTTCAGGCTTTGACTATAAACATACATGTCAAGTTTGGGATTTTTTGGAGCATGTACCGGGGAGTTATTAAGCATATCCTTTTTCAGTGCGAAACACAAAATTTGATGCCCCGCCCTCATCATATAGTATTTCCAAAAGTCAAGATTTTTCTGCCTGTAGTTGGCTCAGGTCTTGACATGGTCCAGGTCAAGTCTAAAGTCAGTCGGATGAAATGTGTAGGAGAAGTGGGCAAAAGTATGCCCCCTGAAAATGTGCAAAAATCGTCAAAAATGGGACATTCAAAAATTCATAGCTCACTTCCTGTTCATTTTAGCACATGGGTCCAAGAGACTTTTTTGTAGGTCTTGGACTCCCTCATACACCTAAAAATTTTCGTAGATCTTGCTTAAACGTACAATCGGGGCTGCTTCGTTAAAAATTTCTAGGGGGCGCTATTGAGTCATTTTTGTAAAAATAGGACAATACATGATAAAATATTGCTCATTTTGCCAGGCCAGATGTGTGTGCCAAGTTTCATGAGTTTCTGTGCATGTTTATACCCTCAAAACTGGCGTTGTTTTCTTGGCGAACAGCGCTTAGCCACACCCACAGCAATTCGCGAAAACTCACAAACTTCGTGTTGTGACATCATGAAGGCCGAAACCCTCATCTGAGCAAATATGAGGTAGGTCCAGTTAACGTGTTTGGAGAAAAATGTAGAAGAAAATTCGTAATAAAAAAAATTGCCACTAGGTGGCGCTATCAGTTAGATGAAATATAAGTCAGTAGATGTCTTTAGGGCTGGACTCTCATCAAATGTGTGAAATTTTGAGAAGATAGGATCATCTCGGTCAAGTTAATGCAGCTTTTATTTTCACGAAAAATCTTCAGACTTTGCGTCGCCGTAGCGGCCACGCCCTTTGGCGAAAAGTTACAATATTCGGTGTGGGGCATGATCAACATCTTAAGGCTTTTCTGACCAATTTTCAAATGGATCCCTTCAACAAGCTCAGCACAGTAGCTAAACACGTAAAGTATGACATTTATTGTAACCACTAGGTGGCGCTATATGTATAACTGAATTTTATCATATAGATGTTTTCAGGCCGTGACTATTACGTTGCCTGAGAAGTTTGAGATTTTTTGGAGCTTGAACATGGGAGTTATTAAGCATTTGCTCTTTCTGGACAAATGAAATTTTAAAGGCAATATTTGATGCCCCGCCCCCATCATATAGTATTTCGAAAAGGCAAGACTTTTTGCCCAGTTGTTCTCTCAGGTCTTGAGATGATAAATGCCAAGTTTGATGTGAATTGGATGAAAAATGTTTGCAGAGGGGGAAAAAGCATGACCACAGTGAATGTGCCAAAATAGGCCAAAATTGGACATAAAAAAATTCATAGCTCATTTCCTGTACATTTTAGCTACATGGTCCCAATAGACTTTTTTGTGCGTCTCGGGGTGCTACACGTGCCTGCCAATTTTCGTTGCTCTAGCTCAAACGTGCCAGGCTTGGTTTTTATTTTTCTACGCTAGGGGGCGCTATAGAGTCGCGTTGTTATGACGACTTCATAATATCAAATTTTTCGCCGGGCCTGAGGAGTGTGCAAAGTTTGGTGAGTTTTCGTGAATGTTTAGGTACTCAAAAATGCGATCGTTTACGGAGAAAAAGAATAATAATAATAATAATAATAATAATAACTAGAGCTGCGAGCAGCTATAAAGGGCCCTCGCAGCCCGGGCCACGTTGGGGTCCTTGCACGTTGGGGTACTTGCACGTTAGGGTACTGGCACGTTGGGGTACTGGCATATTGGAAGCAAAATTTCTTTGAAAATGGCATAATAAACGTTTACATGTAGAATTTTTTTTTTGCCAGTCTGTGTCAAGCTCAACGGGTTTTGGTGATTGTTAAGACCTGCAAAAATCAGCGTCCTTTTTTATTTTTAGGCAATGAGTTGCCCTGATTGGTATTTTTTGTAAAAGTGTATATAGACATCATCGCTCGTTGTACTCATTGCACAATGTTACTTTTATTGTCCAAAGGGGCAATCAAAAATGAATAAAATAAAATGGAAACGTACATACGTTTGGATCGGTGTGAAGCCAGTGAACAATTTGAGTGGTGAAAACTAAAAGAATATTCATAAATGACTTAGTTATCACACTTAGAATGAGTTTAAATTTTTTGTACAAAATACCGTATGTGTTTTTTTTTTAATTTATATATTATGCCTCAAGGGCTAGATGGCGCTGTATTTATAACTGAATGTTGTCATAGAGATACCTTCAGGCCTTGATTATAAGCATACATGTCAAGTGTGGGATTTTTTTTGGAGCATGTATCGTGGAGTTATTAAGCATATCCTTCATTCACGATATTGCTTTTAATGTCCACAGAGGCTATCAAAAATAAATAAAAATATATATATGTTTGGATAAGTCTGATGCCAGTGAACATTTTGAGTGGTGGAAACTAAAAGAATATTCATAAATGACTGAGTTATCACACTTAGAATGAGTTTACATTTTTTGTACAAAATACCGTATGTGGGGTATTTTTTTTTATGCCTCAAGGGCTAGGTGGCGCTGCATATATAACTGAATGTTGTCATAGAGATAACTTCAGGCCTTGACGATAAACATACATGTCAAGTTTGGGATTTTTTGGAGCATGTACCGGGGAGTTATCAAGCATATCCTTTTTCATTGCGAAACACAAATTTTGATGCCACGCCCTCATCATATAGTATTTCGAAAAGTCAAGATTTTCCCCCCTGTCGTTGGCTCAGGTCTTGACATTGTCCAGGTCAAGTCTTAACTCAGTCGGATGAAACGTGGAGAAGAAGTGGGCAAAAGTATGCCCCCTGTAAATGTGCAAAAATCATCAAAAATGGGACATTCAAAAATTCGTAGCTCACTTCCTGTTCATTTTAGCATATGGGTCCAAGAGACTTTTATGTAGGTCTTGGGCTCCCTCATACACCTAAAATTTTTCGTAGATCTTGCTTAAACGTACAACCGGGGCTGCTTCGTTAAAATTTTCTAGGGGGCGCTATTGAGTCATTTTTGTAAAAATAGCACAATCAACATTAAAATATTGCTCATTTTACCAGGCCAGATGTGTGTGCCAAGTTTCATGAGTTTCTGTGCATGTTTAGACCCTCAAAACCGGCGTTGTTTTCTTGGCGAACAGCGCTTAGCCACGCCCACAGCAATTCACGAAAACTCACAAACTTCGTGTTGTGACATCATGAAGGCCGAAACCCTCATCTGAGCAAATCTGAGTTAGGTCCAGTTAACGTGTTTGGACAAAAACGTAGAAGAAAATTCGTAAGAAAAAAAAAATGCCACTAGGTGGCGCTATCAGTAAGATGAAATATAAGTTCGTAGATGTCTTTAGGGCTGGACTCTCATCAAATGTGTGAAATTTTGAGAAGATAGGATCATCTCGGTCAAGTTAATGCAGCTTTTATTGTCACGAAAAATCTTCAGACTTTGCGTCACCGTAGCGGCCACGCCCTTTGGCGAAAAGTTACAATATTCGGTGTGGGGCATGATCAACATCTTAAGGCTTTTCTGACCAATTTTCAACTGGATCCCTTCAACGAGCTCAGCACTGTAGCTAAAAACGTAAAGTATGACATTTATTTTTACCACTAGGTGGCGCTATATGTATAACTGAATTTTATCATATAGATGTTTTCAGGCCGTGACTATTACGTTTTCTGAGAAGTTTGAGATTTTTCGGAGCTTGAACATGGGAGTTATTAAGCATTTGCTCTTTCTGGACAAATGAAATTTTCAAGGCAATATTTGATGCCCCGCCCCCGTCATATAGTATTTCAAAAAGTCAAGGTTTTTTGCCCAGTTGTTGTCTCAGGTCTTGAGATGATAAATGCCAATTTTGAAGTCAACTGGATGAAAAATGTTTGCAAAGGGGGAAAAAGCATGACCACAGTGAATGTGCCAAAATAGGCCAAAATTGGACATTAAAAAATTCATAGCTCATTTCCTGTACATTTTAGCTACATGGTCCCAATAGACTTTTTTGTGCGTCTCGGGGTGCTACACGTGCCTGCCAATTTTCGTTGCTCTAGCTCAAACGTGCCGGGCTTGGTTATTATTTTTCTACGCTAGGGGGCGCTATAGAGTCGCGTTGTTATGACGCCTTCATAATATAAAATTTTTCGCCGGGCCCGAAGAGTGCGCAAAGTTCGGTGAGTTTTCGTGAATGTTTAGATACCCAAAATCGCGATCGTTTGCGGAGAATAAAGAAGAAGAAGAAGAATAATAATAACTAGAGCTGCGAGCAGCTATAAAGGGCCCTCGCAGCCCGGGCCACGTTGGGGTCCTTGCACGTTGGGGTACTTGCACGTTAGGGTACTGGCACGTTGGGGTACTGGCATATTGGAAGCAAAATTTCTTTGAAAATGGCATAATAAACGTTTACATGTAGAATATTTTTTTTGCCAGTGTGTGTCAAGCTCAACGGGTTTTGGTGATTGTTAAGACCTGCAAAAATCAGCGTCCTTATTTATTTTTAGGCAACGAGTTGCCCTGATTGGTATTTTTTGTAAAAGTGTATATATACATCATCGCTCGTTGTACTCATTGCACAATGTTACTTTTATTGTCCAAAGGGGCAATCAAAAATGAATAAAACAAAATGGAAACGTACATACGTTTGGATCGGTGTGAAGCCAGTTAACAATTTGAGTGGTGGAAACTAAAAGAATATTCATAAATTACTTAGTTATCACACTTAGAATGAGTTTACATTTTTTGTACAAAATACCGTATGTGTTGTTTTTTTTTTATATATTATGCCTCAAGGGCTAGGTGGCGCTGTATTTATAACTGAATGTTGTCATCGAGATACCTTCAGGCCTTGATTATAAGCATACATGTCAAGTGTGGGATTTTTTTTGGAGCATGTACCGTGGAGTTATTATGCATATCCTTCATTCACGATATTGCTTTTAATGTCCACAGAGGCTATCAAAAATAAATAAAAATATATATATGTTTGGATAAGTCTGATGCCAGTGAACATTTTGAGTGGTGGAAACTAAAAGAATATTCATAAATGACTTAGTTATCACACTTAGAATGAGTTTACATTTTTTGTACAAAATACCGTAAGTGGGGTATTTTTTTTTCATGCCTCAAGGGCTAGGTGGCGCTGCATATATAACTGAATGTTGTCATAGAGATAGCTTCAGGCCTTGACTATAAAGATACATGTCAAGTTTGGGATTTTTTGGAGCATTTACCGGAGAGTTATTAAGCATATCATTTTTCATTGCGAAACACAAATTTTGATGCCCCGCCTTCATCATATAGTATTTCGAAAGGTCAAGATTTTTCTGCCTGTAGTTGGCTCAGGTCTTGACATGGTCCAGGTCAAGTCTAAAGTCAGTCGGATGAAATGTGTAGGAGAAGTGGGCAAAAGTATGCCCCCTGAAAATGTGCAAAAATCGTCAAAAATGGGACATTCAAAAATTCATAGCTCACTTCCTGTTCGTTTTAGCACATGGGTCCAAGAGACTTTTTTGTAGGTCTTGGACTCCCTCATACACCTAAAAATTTTCGTAGATCTTGCTTAAACGTACAATCGGGGCTGCTTCGTTAAAAATTTCTAGGGGGCGCTATTGAGTCATTTTTGTAAAAATAGGACAATACATGATAAAATATTGCTCATTTTGCCAGGCCAGATGTGTGTGCCAAGTTTCATGAGTTTCTGCGCATGTTTAGACCATCAAAACTAGCGTTGTTTTCTTGGCGAACAGTGCTTAGCCACGCCCACAGCGATTCGCGAAAACTCACAAACTTCGTGTTGTGACATCATGAAGGCCGAAACCCCCATCTGAGCAAATATGAGGTTGGTCCAGTTAACGTGTTTGGAGAAAAATGTACAAGAAAATTCGTAAGAAAAAAAATTGCCACTAGGTGGCGCTATCAGTTAGATGAAATATAAGTTCGTAGATGTCTTTAGGGCTGGACTCTCATCAAATGTGTGAAATTTTGAGAAGATAGGATCATCTCGGTCAAGTTCATGCAGCTTTTATTCTCACGAAAAATCTTCAGACTTTGCGTCACCGTAGCGGCCACGCCCTTTGGCGAAAAGTTACACTATTCGGTGTGGGGCATGATCAACATCTTAAGGCTTTTCTGACCAATTTTCAACTGGATCCCTTCAACGAGCTCAGCACAGTAGCTAAAAACGTAAAGTATGACATTTATTGTAACCACTAGGTGGCGCTATATGTATAACTGAATTTTTTCATATAGGTGTTTTCAGGCCGTGACTATTACGTTGCCTGAGAAGTTTGAGATTTTTTGGAGCTTGTACATGGGAGTTATTCAGCATTTGCTCTTTCTGGACAAATGAAATTTTAAAGGCAATATTTGATGCCCCGCCCCCGTCATATAGTATTTCGAAAACGCAAGATTTTTTGCCTAGTTTTTCTCTTAAGTCTTGAGATGATAAATGCCAAGTTTAAAGTCAATGGGATGAAAAATGTTTGCATAGGGGGAAAAAGTATGACCACAGTGAATGTGCCAAAATAGGCCAAAATTGGACATTAAAAAATTCATAGCTCACTTCCTGTACATTTTAGGAAATGGCTTCCACTGACTTTTTTGTGCGTCTCGTAGTGCTACACGTGCCTGCCAATTTTCGTAGCTCTAGCTCAAACGGGCCGGGATTGGTTTTTATTTTTCTACGCTAGGTGGCGCTATAGAGTCGCGTTGTTATGACAACTACATAATATCAAATTTTTCGCCGGGCCCGAAGAGACTGCAAAGTTTGGTGAGTTTTCGTAAATGTTTAGGCCCTCAAAAATGCGATCGTTTACGGAGAAGAAGAAGAATAATAATAATAATTCTTACAAAAACAAGAGGGACCTCGCAGCGGTCGCTGCTCGGGCCCTAACTAGAGCTGCGAGCAGCTATAAAGGGCCCTCGCAGCCCGGGCCACGTTGGGGTCCTTGCACGTTGGGGTACTTGCACGTTAGGGTACTGGCACGTTGGGGTACTGGCATATTGGAAGCAAAATTTCTTTGAAAATGGCATAATAAACGTTTACATGTAGAATATTTTTTTTGCCAGTGTGTGTCAAGCTCAATGGGTTTTGGTGATTGTTAAGACCTGCAAAAATCTGCGTCCTTATTTATTTTTAGGCAACGAGTTGCCCTGATTGGTATTTTTTGTAAAAGTGTATATATACATCATCGCTCGTTGTACTCATTGCACAATGTTACTTTTATTGTCCAAAGGGGCAATCAAAAATGAATAAAACAAAATGGAAACGTACATACGTTTGGATCGGTGTGAAGCCAGTTAACAATTTGAGTGGTGGAAACTAAAAGAATATTCATAAATGACTTAGTTATCACACTTAGAATGAGTTTACATTTTTTGTACAAAATACCGTATGTGTTTTTTTTTTTATATATTATGCCTCAAGGGCTAGGTGGCGCTGTATTTATAACTGAATGTTGTCATAGAGATACCTTCAGGCCTTGATTATAAGCATACATGTCAAGTGTGGGATTTTTTTTGGAGCATGTACCGTGGAGTTATTATGCATATCCTTCATTCACGATATTGCTTTTAATGTCCACAGAGGCTATCAAAAATAAATAAAAATATATATATGTTTGGATAAGTCTGATGCCAGTGAACATTTTGAGTGGTGGAAACTAAAAGAATATTCATAAATGACTTAGTTATCACACTTATAATGAGTTTACATTTTTTGTACAAAATACCGTATGTGGGGTATTTTTTTTTTATGCCTCAAGGGCTAGGTGGCGCTGCATATATAACTGAATGTTGTCATAGAGATAGCTTCAGGCCTTGACGATAAACATACATGTCAAGTTTGGGATTTTTTGGAGCATGTACCGGGGAGTTATTAAGCATATCCTTTTTCAGTGCGAAACACAAATTTTGATGCCCCGCCTTCATCATATAGTATTTCGAAAAGTCAAGATTTTTCCCCCTGTCGTTGGCTCAGGTCTTGACATGGTCCAGGTCAAGTCTTAACTCAGTCAGATGAAACGTGTAGGAGAAGTGGGCAAAAGTCTGCCCCCTGTGAATGTGCAAAAATTGTCAAAAATGGGACATTCAAAAATTCGTAGCTCGCTTCCTGTTCATTTTAGCATATGGGTCCAAGAGACTTTTTTGTAGGTCTTGGGCTCCCTCATACACCTAAAAATATTCGTCGTTCTTGCTTAAACGTACAACCGGGGCTGCTTCGTTAAAAACTTCTAGGGGGCGCTATTGAGTCATTTTTGTAAAAATAGCACAATCAACAATAAAATATTGCTCATTTTACCAGGCCAGATGTGTGTGCCAAGTTTCATGAGTTTCTGTGCATGTTTAGACCCTCAAAACTGGCGTTGTTTTCTTGGCGAACAGCGCTTAGCCACACCCACAGCAATTCGCGAAAACTCACAAACTTCGTGTTGTGACATCATGAAGGCCGAAACCCTCATCTGAGCAAATATGAGGTAGGTCCAGTTAACGTGTTTCGAGAAAAACGTAGAAGAAAATTCGTAAGAAAAAAAATTGCCACTAGGTGGCGCTATCAGTTAGATGAAATATAAGTCAGTAGATGTCTTTAGGGCTGGACTCTCATCAAATGTGTGAAATTTTGAGAAGATAGGATCATCTCGGTCAAGTTAATGCAGCTTTTATTTTCACGAAAAATCTTCAGACCTTTCATCACCGTAGCGGCCACGCCCTTTGGCGAAAAGTTACAATATTCGGTGTGGGGCATGATCAACATCTTAAGGCTTTTCTGACCAATTTTCAAATGGATCCCTTCAACAACCTCAGCACAGTAGCTAAAAACGTAAAGTATGACATTTATTGTAACCACTAGGTGGCGCTATATGTATAACTGAATTTTATCATATAGATGTTTTCAGGCCGTGACTATTACGTTGCCTGAGAAGTTTGAGATTTTTTGGAGCTTGAACATGGGAGTTATTAAGCATTTGCTCTTTCTGGACAAATGAAATTTTAAAGGCAATATTTGATGCCCCTCCCCCGTCATATAGTATTTCAAAAAGGCAAGATGTTTTGCCCAGTTGTTCTCTCAGGTCTTGAGATGATAAATGCCAAGTTTGAAGTCAATTGGATGAAAAATGTTTGCAAAGGGGGAAAAAGCATGACCACAGTGAATGTGCCAAAATAGGCCAAAATTGGACATTAAAAAATTCATAGCTCACTTCCTGTACATTTTAGCTACATGGTCCCAATAGACTTTTTTGTGCGTCTCGGGGTGCTACACGTGCCTGCCAATTTTCGTTGCTCTAGCTCAAACGTGCCAGGCTTGGTTTTTATTTTTCTACGCTAGGGGGCGCTATAGAGTCGCGTTGTTATGACGACTTCATAATATCAAATTTTTCGCCGGGCCTGAGGAGTGTGCAAAGTTCGGTGAGTTTTCGTGAATGTTCAGGTACCCAAAATCGGGATCGTTTGCGGAGAATAAAGAAGAAGAAGAAGAAGAACTAGAGCTGCGAGCAGCTATAAAGGGCCCTCGCAGCCCGGGCCAAGTTGGAGTCCTTGCACGTTGGGGTACTTGCACGTTAGGGTACTGGCACGTTGGGGTACTGGCATATTGGAAGCAAAATTTCTTTGAAAATGGCATAATAAACGTTTACATGTAGAATATTTTTTTTGCCAGTGTGTGTCAAGCTCAACGGGTTTTGGTGATTGTTAAGACCTGCAAAAATCAGCGTCCTTTTTTATTTTTAGGCAATGAGTTGCCCTGATTGGTATTTTTTGTAAAAGTGTATATATACATCATCGCTCGTTGTACTCATTGCACAATGTTACTTTTATTGTCCAAAGGGGCAATCAAAAATGAATAAAACAAAATGGAAACGTACATACGTTTGGATCGGTGTGAAGCCAGTGAACAATTTGAGTGGTGGAAACTAAAAGAATATTCAGAAATGACTTAGTCATCACACTTAGAATGAGTTTACATTTTTTTGTACAAAATACCGTATGTGGTTTTTTTTTTTTATATAAGCCTCAAGGGCTAGGTGGCGCTGTATTTATAACTGAATGTTGTCATAGAGATACCTTCAGGCCTTGATTATAAGCATACATGTCAAGTGTGGGATTTTTTTTTGGAGCATGTACCGTGGAGTTATTAAGCATATCCTTCATTCACGATATTGCTTTTAATGTCCATAGAGGCTATCAAAAATAAATAAAAATATATATATGTTTGGATAAGTCTGATGCCAGTGAACATTTTGAGTGGTGGAAACTAAAAAAATATTCATAAATGACTTAGTTATCACACTTAGAATGATTGTACATTTTTTGTACAAAATACCGTATGTGGGGTTTTTTTTTTTCATGCCTCAAGGGCTAGGTGGCGCTGCATTTATAACTGAATGTTGTCATAGAGATACCTTCAGGCCTTGATTATAAGCATACATGTCAAGTGTGGGATTTTTTTTGGAGCATGTACCGTGGAGTTATTAAGCATATCCTTCATTCACGATATTGCTTTTAATGTCCATAGAGGCTATCAAAAATAAATAAAAATATATATATGTTTGGATAAGTCTGATGCCAGTGAACATTTTGAGTGGTGGAAACTAAAAAAATATTCATAAATGACTTAGTTATCACACTTAGAATGATTGTACATTTTTTGTACAAAATACCGTATGTGGGGTATTTTTTTTTCATGCCTCAAGGGCTAGGTGGCGCTGCATATATAACTGAATGTTGTCATAGAGATAGCTTCAGGCCTTGACGATAAACATACATGTCAAGTTTGGGATTTTTTGGAGCATGTACCGGGGAGTTATTAAGCATATCCTTTTTCAGTGCGAAACACAAATTTTGATGCCCCGCCTTCATCATATAGTATTTCGAAAGGTCAAGATTTTTCCCCCTGTCGTTGGCTCAGGTCTTGACATGGTCCAGGTCAAGTCTTAACTCAGTCAGATGAAACGTGTAGGAGAAGTGGGCAAAAGTCTGCCCCCTATGAATGTGCAAAAATCGTCAAAAATGGGACATTCAAAGATTCGTAGCTCACTTCCTGTTCATTTTAGCATATGGGTACAAGAGACTTTTTTGTAGGTCTTGGGCTCCCTCATACACTTAAAAATATTCGGCGTTCTTGCTTAAACGTACAACCGGGGCTGCTTCGTTAAAAATTTCAAGGGGGCGCTATTGAGTCATTTTTGTAAAAATAGCACAATCAACAATAAAATATTGCTCATTTTACCAGGCCAGATGTGTGTGCCAAGTTTCAGGAGTTTCTGTGCATGTTTAGACCCTCAAAACTGGCGTTGTTTTCTTGGCGAACAGCGCTTAGCCACGCCCACAGCAATTCGCGAAAACTCACAAACTTCGTGTTGTGACATCATGAAGGCCGAAACCCTCATCTGAGCAAATATGAGGTAGGTCCAGTTAACGTGTTTGGAGAAAAACGTAGAAGAAAATTCGTAAGAAAAAAAATTGCCACTAGGTGGCGCTATCAGTTAGATGAAATGTAAGTTAGTAGATGTCTTTAGAGCTGGACTCTCATCAAATGTGTGAAATTTTGAGAAGATAGGATCATCTCGGTCAAGTTAATGCAGCTTTTATTTTCACGAAAAATCTTCAGATTTTGCGTCACCGTAGCGGCCACGCCCTTTGACGAAAAGTTACAATATTCGGTGTGGGGCATGATCAACATCTTAAGGCTTTTCTGACCAATTTTCAAATGGATCCCTTCAACAAGCTCAGCACAGTAGCTAAAAATGTAAAGTATGACATTTATTGTAACCACTAGGTGGCGCTATATGTATAACTGAATTTTGTCATATAGATGTTTTCAGGCTGTGACTATTACGTTGCCTGAGAAGTTTGAGATTTTTTGGAGCTTGAACATGGGAGTTATTAAGCATTTGCTCTTTCTGGACAAATGAAATTTTAAAGGCAATATTTGATGCTCCGCCCCCGTCGTATAGTATTTCGAAAAGGCAAGATGTTTTGCCCAGCTGTTCTCTTAGGTCTTGAGATGATAAATGCCAAGTTTGAAGTCAATTGGATGAAAAATGTTTGCAAAGGGGGAAAAAGCATGACCACAGTGAATGTGCCAAAATAGGCCAAAATTGGACATTAAAAAATTCATAGCTCACTTCCTGTACATTTTAGCTACATGGTCCCAATAGACTTTTTTGTGCGTCTCGGGGTGCTACACGTGCCTGCCAATTTTCGTTGCTCTAGCTCAAACGTGTCGGGCTTGGTTTTTATTTTTCTACGCTAGGGGGCGCTATAGAGTCGCGTTGTTATAACGACTTCATAATATCAAATTTTTCGCCGGACCTGAGGAGTGTGCAAAGTTTGGTGAGTTTTCGTGAATATTTAGGTACCCAAAATCGCGATTGTTTGCGGAGAATAAAGAATAATAATAATAATAATAATAATAATAATAATAATAATAATAATAATAATAATAATAATTTTTACAAAAACAATAGGGACCTCGCAGCGGTCGCTGCTCGGGCCCTAATAATAATAACTAGAGCTGCGAGCAGCTATAAAGGGCCCTCGCAGCCCGGGCCACGTTGGGGTACTTGCACGTTGGGGAACTTGCACATTGGGGTACTGGCACATTGGAAGCAGAATTTCTTTGAAAATGGCATGATAAACATGTGGACTTTTTTTTTTTTTTTTGCCAGATGTGATGAGTGTGTCAAGCTCAATGGGTTTTGGTGATTGTTAAGATCTGCAAAAATCAGCGTCTTTTTTTTATTTTTAGGCAATGAGTTGCTCTGATTGGTATTTTTCGTAAAAGTATATATACACACATCATCGCTCGTACTCATTGCACAATGTTGCTTTTATTGTCCATAGAGGCGATAAAAAAAATAAATAAAACTAAATAAAAAATACGTATGTTTGGATCGGTCTGATACCAGTGAACATATTGAGTGGTGGAAAGTAAAAGAATATTCATAAATGACTTAGTTATCACACTTACAATGAGTTTACAATTTTTGCAAAAATACCGTAAGTGAGGCATTTTTTTTTATGCCTCAAGGACTAGGTGGCGCTGTATTTATAACTGAATTTTGTCATAGAGATACCTTCAGGCCTTGACTCTAAATATACATTTCAAATATGGGATTTTTTGGAGCATGTACCTGGGAGTTATTAAGCATAGCCTTCATTCACGATATTGCTTTTAATGTCCATAGAGGCTATCAAAAATACATAAAACTAAGTAACAAAAATATGTATGTTTGGTTAGGTCTGATGCCAGTGAATATTTTGAGTGGTGGAAGGTAAAAGAATATTCCTAAATGACTTAGTTATCACACTTAGAATGAGTTTACATTTTTTGTACAAAATACCGTAAGTGGGGTATTTTTTTTTCATGCCTCAAGGGCTAGGGGGCGCTGCATATATAACTGAATGTTGTCATAGAGATACCTTCAGGCCTTGACGATAAACATACATGTCAAGTTTGGGATTTTTTGGAGCATGTATCGGGGAGTTATTAATCATATCCTTTTTCAGTGCGAAACACAAATTTTGATGCCCCGCCCTCATCATATAGTATTTCCAAAAGTCAAGATTTTTCCGTCTGTTGTTGGCTCAGGTCTTGGCATGGTCCAGGTCAAGTCATAAGTCAGTCGGATAAAACGTGTAGGAGAAGTGGGCAAAAGTATGCCCTCTGAAAATGTGCAAAAATCGTAAAAAATGGGACATTCAAAAATTCGTAGCTCACTTCCTGTTCATTTTAGCATATGGGTCCAAGAGACTTTTTTGTAGGTCTTTGGCTCCCTCATACACGTAAAAATGTTCGTAGATCTTGCTTAAACGTACAATCGGGGCTGCTTCATTAAAAATTCCTAGGGGGCGCTATTGAGTCATTTTTGTAAAAATAGCACAATCAACAATAAAATATTGTTCATTTTACCAGGCCAGATGTGTGTGCCAAGTTTCATGAGTTTCTGCGCATGTTTAGACCCTCAAAACTGGCGTTGTTTTCTTGGCGAACAGTGCTTAGCCACGCCCACAGCGATTCGCGAAAACTCACAAACTTCGTGTTGTGACATCATGAAGGCCGAAACCCTCATCTGAGCAAATATGAGGTTGGTCCAGTTAACGTGTTTGGAGAAAAAATGTACAAGAAAATTCGTAAGAAAAAAAATTGCCACTAGGTGGCGCTATCAGTAAGATGAAATATAAGTTCGTAGATGTCTTTAGGGCTGGACTCTCATTAAATGTGTGAAATTTTGAGAAGATAGGATCATCTCGGTCAAGTTCATGCAGCTTTTATTGTCACGAAAAATCTTCAGACTTTGCGGCACCGTAGCGGCCACGCCCTTTGGCGAAAAGTTACAATATTCGGTGTTGGGCATGATCAACATCTTAAGGCTTTTCTGACCAAATTTCAACTGGATCCCTTCAACGAGCTCAGCGCAGTAGCTAAAAACGTAAAGTATGACATTTATTGTCACCACTAGGTGGCGCTATATGTATAACTGAATTTTATCATATAGATGTTTTCAGGCCGTGACTATTACGTTGCCTGAGAAGTTTGAGATTTTTTGGAGCTTGAACATGGGAGTTATTAAACATTTGCTCTTTCTGGACAAATGAAATTTTAAAGACAATATTTGATGCCCCGCCCCCATCATATAGTATTTCGAAAAGGCAAGACTTTTTGCCCAGTTGTTCTCTCAGGTCTTGAGATGATAAATGCCAAGTTTGATGTGAATTGGATGAAAAATGTTTGCAGAGGGGGAAAAAGCATGACCACAGTGAATGTGCCAAAATAGGCCAAAATTGGACATAAAAAAATTCATAGCTCATTTCCTGTACATTTTAGCTACATGGTCCCAATAGACTTTTTTGTGCGTCTCGGGGTGCTACACGTGCCTGCCAATTTTCGTTGCTCTAGCTCAAACGTGCCAGGCTTGGTTTTTATTTTTCTACGCTAGGGGGCGCTATAGAGTCGCGTTGTTATGACGACTTCATAATCTAAAATTTTTCGCCGGGCCTGAGGAGTGTGCAAAGTTTGGTGAGTTTTCGTGAATGTTTAGGTCCTCAAAAATGCGATCGTTTACGGAGAAGAAGAAGAAGAAGAAGAATAATAATAATAATAATAACTAGAGCTGCGAGCAGCTATAAAGGGCCCTCGCAGCCCGGGCCACGTTGGGGTCCTTGCACGTTGGGGTACTTGCACGTTGGGGTACTGGCACATTGGGGTACTGGCATATTGGAAGCAAAATTTCTTTGAAAATGGCATAATAAACGTTTACATTTAGAATATTTTTTTGCCAGTGTGTGTATCAAGCTCAACGGGTTTTGGTGATTGTTAAGACCTGCAAAAATCAGCGTCCTTTTTTATTTTTAGGCAATGAGTTGCCCTGATTGGTATTTTTTTGTAAAAGTGTATATACACATCATCGCTCGTTGTACTCATTGCACAATGTTACTTTTATTGTCAAAGGGGCAATCAAAAATGAATAAAACAAAATGGAAACGTACATACGTTTGGATCGGTGTGAAGCCAGTGAACATTTTGAGTGGTGGAAACTAAAAAAATATTCATAAATGACTTAGTTATCACACTTAGAATGAGTGTACATTTTTTGTACAAAATACCGTATGTGGGGTATTTTTTTTTCATGCCTCAAGGGCTAGGTGGCGCTGCATATATAACTGAATGTTGTCATAGAGATAACTTCAGGCCTTGACGATAAACATACATGTCAAGTTTGGGATTTTTTGGAGCATGTACCGGGGAGTTATCAAGCATATCCTTTTTCATTGTGAAAAACAAATTTTGATGCCCCGCCCTCATCATATAGTATTTCGAAAAGTCAAAATTTTTCCCCCTGTCGTTGGCTCAGGTCTTGACATGGTCCAGGCCAAGTCTTAACTCAGTCGGATGAAACGTGTAGGAGAAGTGGGCAAAAGTCTGCCCCCTGTGAATGTGCAAAAATCGTCAAAAATGGGACATTCAAAAATTCGTAGCTCACTTCCTGTTCATTTTAGCATATGGGTACAAGAGATGTTTTTGTAGGTCTTGGGCTCCCTCATACACCTAAAAATATTCGGCGTTTTTGCTTAAACGTACAACCGGGGCTGCTTCGTTAAAAATTTCGAGGGGGCGCTATTGAGTCATTTTTGTAAAAATAGCACAATCAACAATAAAATATTGCTCATTTTACCAGGCCAGATGTGTGTGCCAAGTTTCAGGAGTTTCTGTGCATGTTTAGACCCTCAAAACTGGCGTTGTTTTCTTGGCGAACAGCGCTTAGCCACGCCTACAGCAATTCGCGAAAACTCACAAACTTCGTGTTGTGACATCATGAAGGCCGAAACCCTCCTCTGAGCAAATATGAGCTAGGTCCAGTTAACGTGTTTGGAGAAAAACGTAGAAGAAAATTCGTAAGAAAAAAAATTGCCACTAGGTGGCGCTATCAGTTAGATGAAATGTAAGTTAGTAGATGTCTTTAGAGCTGGACTCTCATCAAATGTGTGAAATTTTGAGAAGATAGGATCATCTCGGTCAAGTTAATGCAGCTTTTATTTTCACGAAAAATCTTCAGACTTTGCGTCACCGTAGCGGCCACGCCCTTTGGCGAAAAGTTACAATATTCGGTGTGGGGCATGATCAACATCTTAAGGCTTTTCTGACCAATTTTCAAATGGATCCCTTCAACAAGCTCAGCACAGTAGCTAAAAACGTAAAGTATGACATTTATTGTAACCACTAGGTGGCGCTATATGTATAACTGAATTTTATCATATAGATGTTTTCAGGCCGTGACTATTACGTTGCCTGAGAAGTTTGAGATTTTTTGGAGCTTGAACATGGGAGTTATTAAGCATTTGCTCTTTCTGGACAAATGAAATTTTAAAGGCAATATTTGATGCCCCGCCCCCGTCATATAGTATTTCAAAAAGGCAAGATGTTTTGCCCAGTTGTTCTCTCAGGTCTTGAGATGATAAATGCCAAGTGTGAAGTCAATTGGATGAAAAATGTTTGCAAAGGGGAAAAAAGCATGACCACAGTGAATGTGCCAAAATAGGCCAAAATTGGACATTAAAAAATTCATAGCTCACTTCCTGTACATTTTAGCTACATGGTCCCAATAGACTTTTTTGTGCGTCTCGGGGTGCTACACGTGCCTGCCAATTTTTGTTGCTCTAGCTCAAACGTGCCGGGCTTGGTTTTTATTTTTCTATGCTAGGGGGCGCTATCGAGTCGCATTTTTATGACGACTTAATAATATCAAATTTTTCGCCGGGCCTGAGGAGTGTGCAAAGTTCGGTGAGTTTTCGTGAATGTTTAGGTACCCAAAATCGCGATTGTTTGCGGAGAATAAAGAAGAAGAAGAATAATAATAATAATAATAATAATAATAATTTTTACAAAAACAATAGGGACCTCGCAGCGGTCGCTGCTCGGGCCCTAATAATAATAATAATTCGAACGAAAAACAATAGGGACCTCGCAGCGGTCGCTGCTCGGGCCCTAACTAGAGCTGCGAGCAGCTATAAAGGGCCCTCGCAGCCCGGGCCACGTTGGGGTACTTGCACGTTGGGGAACTTGCACATTGGGGTATTGGCACATTGGAAGCAGAATTTCTTTGAAAATGGCATGATAAACATGTGGACTTTTTTTTTTTTTTGCCAGGTGTGATGAGTGTGTCAAGCTCAATGGGTTTTGGTGATTGTTAAGATCTGCAAAAATCAGCGTCTTTTTTTTAATTTTTAGGCAATGAGTTGCTCTGATTGGTATTTTTCGTAAAAGTATATATACACACATCATCGCTCGTACTCATTGCACAATGTTGCTTTTATTGTCCATAGAGGCGATAAAAAAAATAAATAAAACTAAATAAAAAATACGTATGTTTGGATCGGTCTGATACCAGTGAACATATTGAGTGGTGGAAAGTAAAAGAATATTCATAAATGACTTAGTTATCACACTTACAATGAGTTTACAATTTTTGCAAAAATACCGTAAGTGAGGCATTTTTTTTATGCCTCAAGGACTAGGTGGCGCTGTATTTATAACTGAATTTTGTCATAGAGATACCTTCAGGCCTTGACTCTAAATATACATTTCAAATATGGGATTTTTTGGAGCATGTACCTGGGAGTTATTAAGCATAGCCTTCATTCACGATATTGCTTTTAATGTCCATAGAGGCTATCAAAAATACATAAAACTAAATAACAAAAATATGTATGTTTGGTTAGGTCTGATGCCAGTGAATATTTTGAGTGGTGGAAGGTAAAAGAATATTCCTAAATGACTTAGTTATCACACTTAGAATGAGTTTACATTTTTTGTACAAAATACCGTAAGTGGGGTATTTTTTTTTCATGCCTCAAGGGCTAGGTGGCGCTGCATATATAACTGCATGTTGTCATAGAGATACCTTCAGGCCTTGACGATAAACATACATGTCAAGTTTGGGATTTTTTGGAGCATGTATCGGGGAGTTATTAAGCATATCCTTTTTCAGTGCGAAACACAAATTTTGATGCCCCGCCCTCATCATATAGTATTTCCAAAAGTAAAGATTTTTCCGTCTGTTGTTGGCTCAGGTCTTGGCATCGTCCAGGTCAAGTCATAAGTCAGTCGGATAAAACGTGTAGGAGAAGTGGGCAAAAGTATGCCCTCTGAAAATGTGCAAAAATCGTAAAAAATGGGACATTCAAAAATTCGTAGCTCACTTCCTGTTCATTTTAGCAAATGGGTCCAAGAGACTTTTTTGTAGGTCTTTGGCTCCCTCATACACGTAAAAATTTTCGTAGATCTTGCTTAAACGTACAATCGGGGCTGCTTCGTTAAAAAATTCTAGGGGGCGCTATTGAGTCATTTTTGTAAAAATAGCACAATCAACAATAAAATATTGTTCATTTTACCAGGCCAGATGTGTGTGCCAAGTTTCATGAGTTTCTGCGCATGTTTAGACCCTCAAAACTGGCGTTGTTTTCTTGGCGAACAGTGCTTAGCCACGCCCACAGCGATTCGCGAAAACTCACAAACTTCGTGTTGTGACATCATGAAGGCCGAAACCCTCATCTGAGCAAATATGAGGTTGGTCCAGTTAACGTGTTTGGAGAAAAAATGTACAAGAAAATTCGTAAGAAAAAAAATTGCCACTAGGTGGCGCTATCAGTAAGATGAAATATAAGTTCGAAGATGTCTTTAGGGCTGGACTCTCATCAAATGTGTGAAATTTTGAGAAGATAGGATCATCTCGGTCAAGTTCATGCAGCTTTTATTGTCACGAAAAATCTTCAGACTTTGCGGCACCGTAGCGGCCACGCCCTTTGGCGAAAAGTTACAATATTCGGTGTTGGGCATGATCAACATCTTAAGGCTTTTCTGACCAACTTTCAACTGGATCCCTTCAACGAGCTCAGCGCAGTAGCTAAAAACGTAAAGTATGACATTTATTGTTACCACTAGGTGGCGCTATATGTATAACTGAATTTTATCATATAGATGTTTTCAGGCCGTGACTATTACGTTGCCTGAGAAGTTTGAGATTTTTTGGAGCTTGAACATGGGAGTTATTAAGCATTTGCTCTTTCTGGACAAATGAAATTTTAAAGACAATATTTGATGCCCCGCCCCCATCATATAGTATTTCGAAAAGGCAAGACTTTTTGCCCAGTTGTTCTCTCAGGTCTTGAGATGATAAATGCCAAGTTTGATGTGAATTGGATGAAAAATGTTTGCAGAAGGGGAAAAAGCATGACCACAGTGAATGTGCCAAAATAGGCCAAAATTGGACATAAAAAAATTCATAGCTCATTTCCTGTACATTTTAGCTACATGGTCCCAATAGACTTTTTTGTGCGTCTCGGGGTGCTACACGTGCCTGCCAATTTTCGTTGCTCTAGCTCAAACGTGCCAGGCTTGGTTTTTATTTTTCTACGCTAGGGGGCGCTATAGAGTCGCGTTGTTATGACGACTTCATAATATCAAATTTTTCGCCGGGCCTGAGGAGTGTGCAAAGTTTGGTGAGTTTTCGTGAATGTTTAGGTACTCAAAAATGCGATTGTTTACGGAGAAAAAGAATAATAATAATAATAATAATAATAATAATAATTCGAACGAAAAACAATAGGGACCTCGCAGCGGTCGCTGCTCGGGCCCTAATAAGAATTCCTTCAGGAACAATAGGGACCTCGCAGCGGTCGCTGCTCGGGCCCTAATAACTAGAGCTGCGAGCAGCTATAAAGGGCCCTCGCAGCCCGGGCCACGTTGGGGTCCTTGCACGTTGGGGTACTTGCACGTTGGGGTACTGGCACATTGGGGTACTGGCATATTGGAAGCAAAATTTCTTTGAAAATGGCATAATAAACGTTTACATGTAGAATATTTTTTTGCCAGTGTGTGTATCAAGCTCAACGGGTTTTGGTGATTGTTAAGACCTGCAAAAATCAGCGTCCTTTTTTATTTTTAGGCAATGAGTTGCCCTGATTGGTATTTTTTTGTAAAAGTGTATATACACATCATCGCTCGTTGTACTCATTGCACAATGTTACTTTTATTGTCCAAAGGGGCAATCAAAAATGAATAAAACAAAATGGAAACGTACATACGTTTGGATCGGTGTGAAGCCAGTGAACAATTTGAGTGGTGGAAACCAAAAGAATATTCATAAATGACTTAGTTATCACACTTAGAATGAGTGTACATTTTTTGTACAAAATACCGTATGTGGGGTATTTATTTATTTTTTTATATAAGCCTCAAGGGCTAGGTGGCGCTGTATTTATAACTGAATGTTGTCATAGAGATACCTTCAGGCCTTGATTATAAGCATGCATGTCAAGTGTGGGATTTTTTTTGGAGCATGTACCGTGGAGTTATTAAGCATATCCTTCATTCACGATATTGCTTTTAATGTCCACAGAGGCTATCAAAAATAAATAAAAATATATATATGTTTGGATAAGTCTGATGCCAGTGAACATTTTGAGTGGTGGAAACTAAAAGAATATTCATAAATGACTTAGTTATCACACTTAGAATGAGTTTACATTTTTTGTACAAAATACCGTATGTGGGGTATTTTTTTTTTATGCCTCAAGGGCTAGGTGGCGCTGCATATATAACTGAATGTTGTCATAGAGATAGCTTCAGGCCTTGACGATAAACATACATGTCAAGTTTGGGATTTTTTGGAGCATGTACCGGGGAGTTATTATGCATATCCTTTTTCAGTGCGAAACATAAATTTTGATGCCCCGCCTTCATCATATAGTATTTCGAAAGGTCAAGATTTTTCCCCCTGTCGTTGGCTCAGGTCTTGACATGGTCCAGGTCAAGTCTTAACTCAGTCAGATGAAACGTGTAGGAGAAGTGGGCAAAAGTCTGCCCCCTGTGAATGTGCAAAAATTGTCAAAAATGGGACATTCAAAAATTCGTAGCTCACTTCCTGTTCATTTTAGCATATGGGTCCCAGAGACTTTTTTGTAGGTCTTGGGCTCCCTCATACACCTAAAAATATTCGTCGTTCTTGCTTAAACGTACAACCGGGGCTGCTTCGTTAAAAATTCTAGGGGGCGCTATTGAGTCATTTTTGTAAAAATAGCACAATCAACAATAAAATATTGCTCATTTTACCAGGCCAGATGTGTGTGCCAAGTTTCATGAGTTTCTGTGCATGTTTAGACCCTCAAAACCGGCGTTGTTTTCTTGGCGAACAGTTCTTAGCCATGCCCACAGCAATTCACGAAAACTCACAAACTTCGTGTTGTGACATCATGAAGGCCGAAACCCTCATCTGAGCAAATCTGAGGTAGGTCCAGTTAACGTGTTTGGACAAAAACGTAGAAGAAATTTCGTAAGAAAAGAAAAATGCCACTAGGTGGCGCTATCAGTAAGATGAAATATAAGTTCGTAGATGTCTTTAGGGCTGGACTCTCATCAAATGTGTGAAATTTTGAGAAGATAGGATCATCTCGGTCAAGTTAATGCAGCTTTTATTGTCACGAAAAATCTTCAGATTTTGCGTCACCGTAGCGGCCACGCCCTTTGGCGAAAAGTTACAATATTCGGTGTGGGGCATGATCAACATCTTAAGGCTTTTCTGACCAATTTTCAACTGGATCCCTTCAACGAGCTCAGCACAGTAGCTAAAAACGTAAAGTATGACATTTATTGTTACCACTAGGTGGCGCTATATGTATAACTGAATTTTATCATATAGATGTTTTCAGGCCGTGACTATTACGTTGTCTGAGAAGTTTGAGATTTTTCGGAGCTTGAACATGGGAGTTATTAAGCATTTGCTCTTTCTGGACAAATGAAATTTTCAAGGCAATATTTGATGCCCCGCCCCCGTCATATAGTATTTCAAAAAGTCAAGGTTTTTTGCCCAGTTGTTGTCTCAGGTCTTGAGATGATAAATGCCAATTTTGAAGTCAACTGGATGAAAAATGTTTGCAAAGGGGGAAAAAGCATGACCACAGTGAATGTGCCAAAATAGGCCAAAATTGGACATTAAAAAATTCATAGCTCATTTCCTGTACATTTTAGCTACATGGTCCCAATAGACTTTTTTGTGCGTCTTGGGGTGCTACACGTGCCTGCCAATTGTCGTTGCTCTAGCTCAAACGTGCCGGGCTTGGTTATTATTTTTCTACGCTAGGGGGCACTATAGAGTCGCGTTGTTATGACGCCTTCATAATATCAAATTTTTCGCCGGGCCCGAAGAGTGCGCAAAGTTCGGTGAGTTTTCGTGAATGTTTAGGTACCCAAAATCGCGATCGTTTGCGGAGAATAAAGAAGAAGAAGAAGAAGAAGAAGAAGAAGAAGAATAATAATAATAATAATTTTTACAAAAACAATAGGGACCTCGCAGCGGTCGCTGCTCGGGCCCTAATAATAATAATTTTTACAAAAACAATAGGGACCTCGCAGCGGTCGCTGCTCGGGCCCTAACTAGAGCTGCGAGCAGCTATAAAGGGCCCTCGCAGCCCGGGCCACGTTATGGTCCTTGCACGTTGGGGTACTTGCACGTTAGGGTACTGGCACGTTGGGGTACTGGCATATTGGAAGCAAAATTTCTTTGAAAATGGCATAATAAACGTTTACATGTAGAATATTTTTTTTGCCAGTGTGTGTCAAGCTCAACGGGTTTTGGTGATTGTTAAGACCTGCAAAAATCAGCGTCCTTTTTTATTTTTAGGCAATGAGTTGCCCTGATTGGTATTTTTTGTAAAAGTGTATATATACATCATCGCTCGTTGTACTCATTGCACAATGTTACTTTTATTGTCCAAAGGGGCAATCAAAAATGAATAAAACAAAATGGAAACGTACATACGTTTGGATTGGTGTGAAGCCAGTGAACAATTTGAGTGGTGGAAACTAAAAGAATATTCATAAATGACTTAGTCATCACACTTAGAATGAGTTTACATTTTTTGTACAAAATACCGTATGTGGTTTTTTTTTTTTTTATGCCTCAAGGGCTAGGTGGTGCTGTATTTATAACTGAATGTTGTCATCGAGATACCTTCAGGCCTTGATTATAAGCATACATGTCAAGTGTGGGATTTTTTTTGGAGCATGTACCGTGGAGTTATTAAGCATATCCTTCATTCACGATATTGCTTTTAATGTCCACAGAGGCTATCAAAAATAAATAAAAATATATATATGTTTGGATAAGTCTGATGCCAGTGAACATTTTGAGTGGTGGAAACTAAAAGAATATTCATAAATGACTTAGTTATCACACTTGGAATGAGTTTACATTTTTTGTACAAAATACCGTATGTGGGGTATTTTTTTTTTATGCCTCAAGGGCTAGGTGGCGCTGCATATATAACTGAATGTTGTCATAGAGATAGCTTCAGGCCTTGACGATAAACATACATGTCAAGTTTGGGATTTTTTGGAGCATGTACCGGGGAGTTATTAAGCATATCCTTTTTCAGTGCGAAACACAAATTTTAATGCCCCGCCTTCATCATATAGTATTTCGAAAGGTCAAGATTTTTCCCCCTGTCGTTGGCTCAGGTCTTGACATGGTCCAGGTCAAGTCTTAACTTAGTCAGATGAAACGTGTAGGAGAAGTGGGCAAAAGTCTGCCCCCTGTGAATGTGCAAAAATCGTCAAAAATGGGACATTCAAAAATTCGTAGCTCACTTCCTGTTCATTTTAGCATATGGGTCCAAGAGACTTTTTTGTAGGTCTTGGGCTCCCTCATACACCTAAAAATATTCGTCGTTCTTGCTTAAACGTACAACCGGGGCTGCTTCGTTAAAAACTTCTAGGGGGTGCTATTGAGTCATTTTTGTAAAAATAGCACAATCAACAATAAAATATTGCTCATTTTACCAGGCCAGATGTGTGCGCCAAGTTTCATGAGTTTCTGTGCATGTTTAGACCCTCAAAACTGGCGTTGTTTTCTTGGGGAACAGCGCTTAGCCACACCCGCAGCAATTCGCGAAAACTCACAAACTTCGTGTTGTGACATCATGAAGGCCGAAACCCTCATCTGAGCAAATATGAGGTAGGTCCAGTTAACGTGTTTGGAGAAAAACGTAGAAGAAAATTCGTAATAAAAAAAATTCCCACTAGGTGGCGCTATCAGTTAGATGAAATATAAGTCAGTAGATGTCTTTAGGGCTGGACTCTCATCAAATGTGTGAAATTTTGAGAAGATAGGATCATCTCGGTCAAGTTAATGCAGCTTTTATTTTCACGAAAAATCTTCAGACTTTGCGTCACCGTAGCGGCCACGCCCTTTGGCGAAAAGTTACAATATTCGGTGTGGGGCATGATCAACATCTTAAGCCTTTTCTGACCAATTTTCAAATGGATCCCTTCAACAAGCTCAGCACAGTAGCTAAAAACGTAAAGTATGACATTTATTGTAACCACTAGGTGGCGCTATATGTATAACTGAATTTTATCATATAGATGTTTTCAGGCCGTGACTATTACGTTGCCTGAGAAGTTTGAGATTTTTTGGAGCTTGAACATGGGAGTTATTAAGCATTTGCTCTTTCTGGACAAATGAAATTTTAAAGGCAATATTTGATGCCCCGCCCCCGTCATATAGTATTTCAAAAAGGCAAGATGTTTTGCCCAGTTTTTCTCTCAGGTCTTGAGATGATAAATGCCAAGTTTGAAGTCAATTGGATGAAAAATGTTTGCAAAGGGGGAAAAAGCATGACCACAGTGAATGTGCCAAAATAGGCCAAAATTGGACATAAAAAAATTCATAGCTCACTTCCTGTACATTTTAGCTACATGGTCGCAATAGACTTTTTTGTGCGTCTCGAGGTGCTACACGTGCCTGCCAATTTTTGTTGCTCTAGCTCAAACGTGCCGGGCTTGGTTTTTATTTTTCTACGCTAGGGGGCGCTATCGAGTCGCATTGTTATGACGACTTAATAATATCAAATTTTTCGCCGGGCCTGAGGAGTGTGCAAAGTTCGGTGAGTTTTCGTGAATGTTTAGGTACCCAAAATCGCGATCGTTTGCGGAGAATAAAGAAGAAGAAGAAGAAGAAGAAGAAGAAGAAGAAGAAGAAGAACTAGAGCTGCGAGCAGCTATAAAGGGCCCTCGCAGCCCGGGCCACGTTGGAGTCCTTGCACGTTGGGGTACTTGCACGTTAGGGTACTGGCACGTTGGGGTACTGGCACGTTGGGGTACTGGCATATTGGAAGCAAAATTTCTTTGAAAATGGCATAATAAACGTTTACATGTAGAATATTTTTTTTGCCAGTGTGTGTCAAGCTCAACGGGTTTTGGTGATTGTTAAGACCTGCAAAAATCAGCGTCCTTTTTTATTTTAAGGCAATGAGTTGCCCTGATTGATATTTTTTGTAAAAGTGTATATATACATCATCGCTCGTTGTACTCATTGCACAATGTTACTTTTATTGTCCAAAGGGGCAATCAAAAATGAATAAAACAAAATGGAAACGTACATACGTTTGGATCGGTGTGAAGCCAGTGAACAATTTGAGTGGTGGAAACTAAAAGAATATTCAGAAATGACTTAGTCATCACACTTAGAATGAGTTTCAATTTTTTTGTACAAAATACCGTATGTGGGGTTTTTTTTTTTATATAAGCCTCAAGGGCTAGGTGGCGCTGTATTTATAACTGAATGTTGTCATCGAGATACCTTCAGGCCTTGATTATAAGCATACATGTCAAGTGTGGGATTTTTTTTGGAGCATGTACCGTGGAGTTATTAAGCATATCCTTCATTCACGATATTGCTTTTAATGTCCACAGAGGCTATCAAAAATAAATAAAAAAATATATATGTTTGGATAAGTCTGATGCCAGTGAACATTTTGAGTGGTGGAAACTAAAAGAATATTCATAAATGACTTAGTTATCACACTTAGAATGAGTTTACATTTTTTGTACAAAATACCGTATGTGGGGTATTTTTTTTTTATGCCTCAAGGGCTAGGTGGCGCTGCATATATAACTGAATGTTGTCATAGAGATAGCTTCAGGCCTTGACGATAAACATACATGTCAAGTTTGGGATTTTTTGGAGCATGTACCGGGGAGTTATTAAGCATATCCTTTTTCAGTGCGAAACACAAATTTTGATGCCCCGCCTTCATCATATAGTATTTCGAAAGGTCAAGATTTTTCCCCCTGTCGTTGGCTCAGGACTTGACATGGTCCAGGTCAAGTCTTAACTCAGTCAGATGAAACGTGTAGGAGAAGTGGGCAAAAGTCTGCCCCCTGTGAATGTGCAAAAATTGTCAAAAATGGGACATTCAAAAATTCGTAGCTCACTTCCTGTTCATTTTAGCATATGGGTCCCAGAGACTTTTTTGTAGGACTTGGGCTCCCTCATACATCTAAAAATATTCGTCGTTCTTGCTTAAACGTACAACCGGGGCTGCTTCGTTAAAAACTTCTAGGGGGCGCTATTGAGTCATTTTTGTAAAAATAGCACAATCAACAATAAAATATGGCTCATTTTACCAGGCCAGATGTGTGTGCCAAGTTTCATGAGTTTCTGTGCATGTTTAGACCCTCAAAACTGGCGTTGTTTTCTTGGCGAACAGCGCTTAGCCACACCCACAGCAATTCGCGAAAACTCACAAACTTCGTGTTGTGACATCATGAAGGCCGAAACCCTCATCTGAGCAAATATGAGGTAGGTCCAGTTAACGTGTTTGGAGAAAAACGTAGAAGAAAATTCGTAAGAAAAAAAATTGCCACTAGGTGGCACTATCAGTTAGATGAAATATAAGTCAGTAGATGTCTTTAGGGCTGGACTCTCATCAAATGTGTGAAATTTTGAGAAGATAGGATCATCTCGGTCAAGTTAATGCAGCTTTTATTTTCACGAAAAATCTTCAGACTTTGCGTCACCGTAGCGGCCACGCCCTTTGGCGAAAAGTTACAATATTCGGTGTGGGGCATGATCAACATCTTAAGGCTTTTCTGACCAATTTTCAAATGGATCCCTTCAACAAGCTCAGCACAGTAGCTAAAAACGTAAAGTATGACATTTATTGTAACCACTAGGTGGCGCTATATGTATAACTGAATTTTATCATATAGATGTTTTCAGGCCGTGACTATTACGTTGCCTGAGAAGTTTGAGATTTTTTGGAGCTTGAACATGGGAGTTATTAAGCATTTGCTCTTTCTGGACAAATGAAATTTTAAAGGCAATATTTGATGCCCCGCCCCCGTCATATAGTATTTCAAAAAGGCAAGATGTTTTGCCCAGTTGTTCTCTCAGGTCTTGAGATGATAAATGCCAAGTTTGAAGTCAATTGGATGAAAAATGTTTGCAAAGGGGGAAAAAGCATGACCACAGTGAATGTGCCAAAATAGGCCAAAATTGGACATAAAAAAATTCATAGCTCACTTCCTGTACATTTTAGCTACATGGTCCCAATAGACTTTTTTGTGCGTCTCGGGGTGCTACACGTGCCTGCCAGTTTTTGTTGCTCTAGCTCAAACGTGCCGGGCTTGGTTTTTATTTTTCTACGCTAGGGGGCGCTATTGAGTCGCATTGTTATGACGACTTAATAATATCAAATTTTTCGCCGGGCCTGAGGAGTGTGCAAAGTTCGGTGAGTTTTCGTGAATGTTTAGGTACCCAAAATCGCGATCGTTTGCGGAGAATAAAGAAGAAGAATAATAATAACTAGAGCTGCGAGCAGCTATAAAGGGCCCTCGCAGCCCGGGCCACGTTGGAGTCCTTGCACGTTGGGGTACTTGCACGTTAGGGTACTGGCACGTTGGGGTACTGGCATATTGGAAGCAAAATTTCTTTGAAAATGGCATAATAAACCTTTACATGTAGAATATTTTTTTGCCAGTGTGTGTCAAGCTCAACGGGTTTTGGTGATTGTTAAGACCTGCAAAAATCAGCGTCCTTTTTTATTTTTAGGCAATGAGTTGCCCTGATTGGTATTTTTTGTAAAAGTGTATATATACATCATCGCTCGTTGTACTCATTGCACAATGTTACTTTTATTGTCCAAAGGGGCAATCAAAAATGAATAAAACAAAATGGAAACGTACATACGTTTGGATCGGTGTGAAGCCAGTGAACAATTTGAGTGGTGGAAACTAAAAGAATATTCATAAATGACTTAGTCATCACACTTAGAATGAGTTTACATTTTTTTGTACAAAATACCGTATGTGGTTTTTTTTTTTTATATAAGCCTCAAGGGCTAGGTGGCGCTGTATTTATAACTGAATGTTGTCATAGAGATACCTTCAGGCCTTGATTATAAGCATACATGTCAAGTGTGGGATTTTTTTTTGGAGCATGTACCGTGGAGTTATTAAGCATATCCTTCATTCACGATATTGCTTTTAATGTCAATAGAGGCTAACAAAAATAAATAAAAATATATATATGTTTGGATAAGTCTGATGCCAGTGAACATTTTGAGTGGTGGAAACTAAAAAAATATTCATAAATGACTTAGTTATCACACTTAGAATGAGTGTACATTTTTTGTACAAAATACCGTATGTGGGGTATTTTTTTTTCATGCCTCAAGGGCTAGGTGGCGCTGCATATATAACTGAATGTTGTCATAGAGATAACTTCAGGCCTTGACGATAAACATACATGTCAAGTTTGGGATTTTTTGGAGCATGTACCGGGGAGTTATCAAGCATATCCTTTTTCATTGTGAAACACAAATTTTGATGCCCCGCCCTCATCATATAGTATTTCGAAAAGTCAAAATTTTTCCCCCTGTCGTTGGCTCAGGTCTTGACATGGTCCAGGCCAAGTCTTAACTCAGTCGGATGAAACGTGTAGGAGAAGTGGGCAAAAGTCTGCCCCCTGTGAATGTGCAAAAATCGTCAAAAATGGGACATTCAAAAATTCGTAGCTCACTTCCTGTTCATTTTAGCATATGAGTACAAGAGACTTTTTTGTAGGTCTTGGGCTCCCTCATACACCTAAAAATATTCGTCGTTCTTGCTTAAACGTACAACTGGGGCTGTTTCGTTAAAGATTTCTAGGGGGCGCTATTGAGTCATTTTTGTAAAAATAGCACAATCGGCGATAAAAAATTGCTCATTTTGCCAGGCCAGCTGTGTGTGCCAAGTTTCGTGTGTTTCTGTGCCAGTTTAGGCCCTCAAAATTGGCGTTGTTTTCTTGGCGAACAGCGCTTAGCCACGCCCACAGCGACTCGCGAAAACTCACAAACTTCGTGTTGTGACATCATGAAGGCCGAAACCCTCATCTGAGCAAATATGAGGTAGGTCCAGTTAACGTGTTTGGAGAAAAACGTAGAAGAAAATTCGTAAGAAAAAAAATTGCCACTAGGTGGCGCTATCAGTTAGATGAAATGTAAGTTAGTAGATGTCTTTAGAGCTGGACTCTCATCAATTGTGTACAATTTTGAGAAGATAGCATCATCTCGGTCAGGTTAATGCAGCTTTTGTTGTCACGAGAAATCTTCAGACTTTGCGGCACCGTAGCGGCCACGCCCTTTGGCGAAAAGTTACAATATTCGGTGTGGGGCATGATCAACATCTTAAGGCTTTTCTGACCAATTTTCAACTGGATCCCTTCAACGAGCTCAGCACAGTAGCTAAAAACGTAAAGTCTGACAATTATTGTTTCCACTAGGTGGCGCTACATGGATAACTGAATTTTATCATATAGATGTTTTCAGGCCGTGACTATTAAGTTGCCTGATAAGTTTGAGATTTTTTGGAGCTTGAACATGGGAGTTATTAAGCATTTGCTCTTTCTGGAAAAATGAAATTTTAAAGGCAATATTTGATGCCCCGCCCCCGTCATATAGTATTTCGAAAAGGCAAGATTTTTTCCCCAGTTGTTCTCTCAGGTCTTGAGATGATAAATGCCAAGTTTGAAGTCAATTGGATGAAAAATGTTTGCAAAGGGGGAAAAAGCATGACCACAGTGAATGTGCCAAAATAGGCCAAAATTGGACATTAAAAAATTCATAGCTCACTTCCTGTACATTTTAGCTACATGGTCCCAATAGACTTTTTTGTGCGTCTCGGGGTGCTACACGTGCCTGCCAATTTTCGTTGCTCTAGCTCAAACGTGCCGGGCTTGGTTTTTATTTTTCTATGCTAGGGGGCGCTATAGAGTCGCGTTGTTATGACGACTTCATAATATCAAATTTTTCGCCGGGCCTGAGGAGTGTGCAAAGTTTGGTGAGTTTTCGTAAATGTTTAGGTACCCAAAATCGTGATCGTTTACGGAGAAAAAGAATAATAATAATAATAATAATAATAATAATCCGATCGAAAAACAATAGGGACCTCGCAGCGGCAGCTGCTCGGGCCCTAATAATAATTTTTACAAAAACAATAGGGACCTCGCAGCAGTCGCTGCTCGGGCCCTAACTAGAGCTGCGAGCAGCTATAAAGGGCCCTCGCAGCCCGGGCCACGTTGGGGTCCTTGCACGTTGGGGTACTGGCACGTTGGGGTACTGGCACGTTGGGGTACTGGCATATTGGAAGCAAAATTTCTTTGAAAATGGCATAATAAACGTTTACATGTAGAATATTTTTTTTGCCAGTGTGTGTCAAGCTCAACGGGTTTTGGTGATTGTTAAGACCTGCAAAAATCAGCGTCCTTTTTTATTTTTAGGCAATGAGTTGCCCTGATTGGTATTTTTTGTAAAAGTGTATATATACATCATCGCTCGTTGTACTCATTGCACAATGTTACTTTTATTGTCCAAAGGGGCAATCAAAAATGAATAAAACAAAATGGAAACGTACATACGTTTGGATCGGTGTGAAGCCAGTGAACAATTTGAGTGGTGGAAACTAAAAGAATATTCATAAAAGACTTAGTCATCACACTTAGAATGAGTTTACATTTTTTTGTACAAAATACCGTATGTGGGTTTTTTTTTTTTATATAAGCCTCAAGGGCTAGGTGGCGCTGTATTTATAACTGAATGTTGTCATCGAGATACCTTCAGGCCTTGATTATAAGCATACATGTCAAGTGTGGGATTTTTTTTGGAGCATGTACCGTGGAGTTATTAAGCATATCCTTCATTCACGATATTGCTTTTAATGTCCACAGAGGCTATCAAAAATAAATAAAAATATATATATGTTTGGATAAGTCTGATGCCAGTGAACATTTTGAGTGGTGGAAACTAAAAGAATATTCATAAATGACTTAGTTATCACACTTAGAATGAGTTTACATTTTTTGTACAAAATACCGTATGTGGGGTATTTTTTTTTTATGCCTCAAGGGCTAGGTGGCGCTGCATATATAACTGAATGTTGTCATAGAGATAGCTTCAGGCCTTGACGATAAACATACATGTCAAGTTTGGGATTTTTTGGAGCATGTACCGGGGAGTTATTAAGCATATCCTTTTTCAGTGCGAAACACAAATTTTGATGCCCCGCCTTCATCATATAGTATTTCGAAAGGTCAAGATTTTTCCCCCTGTCGTTGGCTCAGGTCTTGACATGGTCCAGGTCAAGTCTTAACTCAGTCAGATGAAACGTGTAGGAGAAGTGGGCAAAAGTCTGCCCCCTGTGAATGTGCAAAAATTGTCAAAAATGGGACATTCAAAAATTCGTAGCTCACTTCCTGTTCATTTTAGCATATGGGTCCAAGAGACTTTTTTGTAGGACTTGGGCTCCCTCATACACCTAAAAATATTCGTCGTTCTTGCTTAAACGTACAACTGGGGCTGTTTCGTTAAAGATTTCTAGGGGGCGCTATTGAGTCATTTTTGTAAAAATAGCACAATCGCCGATAAAAAATTGCTCATTTTGCCAGGCCAGCTGTGTGTGCCAAGTTTCGTGTGTTTCTGTGCCAGTTTAGGCCCTCAAAATTGGCGTTGTTTTCTTGGCGAACAGCGCTTAGCCACGCCCACAGCGACTCGCGAAAACTCACAAACTTCGTGTTGTGACAGCATGAAGGCCGACACCCTCATCTGAGCAAATATGAGGTAGGTCCAGTTAACATGGTTGGAGAAAAACATTGAAGAAAAATCGTAAGAAAAAAAATTGCCAGTAGGTGGCGCTATCAGTAAGATGAAATATAAGTTTGTAGATGTCTTTAGGGCTGGACTCTCATCAATTGTGTACAATTTTGAGAAGATAGCATCATCTCGGTCAAGTTAATGCAGCTTTTGTTGTCACGAGAAATCTTCAGACTTTGCGGCACCGTAGCGGCCACGCCCTTTGGCGAAAAGTTACAATATTCGGTGTGGGGCATGATCAACATCTTAAGGCTTTTCTGACCAATTTTCAACTGGATCCCTTCAACGAGCTCAGCACAGTAGCTAAAAACGTAAAGTATGACAATTATTGTTACCACTAGGTGGCGCTACATGGATAACTGAATTTTATCATATAGATGTTTTCAGGCCGTGACTATTACGTTGCCTGAGAAGTTTGAGATTTTTTGGAGCTTGAACATGGGAGTTATTAAGCATTTGCTCTTTCTGGACAAATGAAATTTTAAAGGCAATATTTGATGCCCCGCCCCCGTCATATAGTATTTCGAAAAGGCAATATTTTTTCCCCAGTTGTTCTCTCAGGTCTTGAGATGATAAATGCCAAGTTTGAAGTCAATTGGATGAAAAATGTTTGCAAAGGGGGAAAAAGCATGACCACAGTGAATGTGCCAAAATAGGCCAAAATTGGACATTAAAAAATTCATAGCTCACTTCCTGTACATTTTAGCTACATGGTCACAATAGACTTTTTTGTGCGTCTCGGGGTGCTACACGTGCCTGCCGATTTTCGTTGCTCTAGCTCAAACATGCCGGGCTTGGTTTTTATTTTTCTATGCTAGGGGGCGCTATAGAGTCGCGTTGTTATGACGACTTCATAATATAAAATTTTTCGCCGGGCCTGAGGAGTGTGCAAAGTTTGGTGAGTTTTCGTAAATGTTTAGGTACCCAAAATCGTGATCGTTTACGGAGAAGAAGAACAAGAAGAAGAAGAATAACTAGAGCTGCGAGCAGCTATAAAGGGCCCTCGCAGCCCGGGCCACGTTGGGGTACTTGCACGTTGGGGTACTTGCACATTGGAAGCAGAATTTCTTTGAAAATGGCATGATAAACCATTACATGTGGATTTTATTTATTTATTTTTTTTTGCCGGGTGTGATAAGTGCTTCAAGCTCAATGGGTTTTGGTGATTGTTAAGATCTGCAAAAATCAGTGTCTTTTTTTTATTTTTAGGCAATGAGTTGCCCTGATTGGTATTTTTCGTAAAAGTATATATACACACATCATCGCTCATACTCATTGCACAATGTTGATTTTATTGTCCATAGAGGCGATAAAAAAAAATGAAACAAAATAAAAAATACGTATGTTTGGATCGGTCTGATACCAGTGAACATATTGAGTGGTGGAAAGTAAAAGAATATTCATAAATGACTTAGTTATCACACTTACAATGAGTTTACAATTTTTGTAAAAATACCGTAAGTGAGGCATTTTTTTTTATACCTCAAGGACTAGGTGGCGCTGTATTTATAACTGAATTTTGACATAGAGATACCTTCAGGACTTGACTATAAATATACACTTCAAGTATGGGATTTTTTGTAGCATGTACCTGGGAGTTATTAAGCATATCCTTCAGTCACGATATTGCTTTTAATGTCCAGAGAGGCTATCAAAAATACATAAAACTAAATAACAAAAATATATATGTTTGGGTAGGTCTGATGCCAGTGAACATTTTGAGTGGTGGAAAGTAAAAGAATATTCATAAATGACTTAGTTATCACACTTAGAATGAGTTTACATTTTTTGTAGAAATACCGCAAGTGGGGTATTTTTTTTTCATGCTTCAAGGGCTAGGTGGCGCTGCATATATAACTGAATGTTGTCATAGAGATAGCTTCAGGACTTGACTATAAACATACATGTCAAGTTTGGGATTTTTTGGAGCATGTACCGGGGAGTTATTAAGCATATCCTTTTTCATTGCGAAACACAAATTTTGATGCCCCGCCCTCATCATATAGTATTTTGAAAAGTCAAGATTTTTCTCCCTGTCGTTGGCTCAGGTCTTGACATAGCCCAGGTCAAGTCTGAAGTCAGTCGGATGAAACGTGTAGGACAAGTGGGCAAAAGTATGCCCCCTGTAAATGTGCTAAAATCGTAAAAAATGGGACATTCAAAAATTCGTAGCTCACTTCCTGTTCATTTTAGCAGATGGGTCCGAGAGACTTTTTTGTAGGTCTTGGGCTCCCTCATACACCTAAACATTTTCATCGATCTTGCTTAAACGTACAACCGGGGCTGCTTCATTAAAATTTTCTAGGGGGCGCTATTGAGTCATTTTTCTAAAAATAGCACAATCCAGGATAAAATATAGCTCATTTTGCCAGGCCAAATGTGTGTGCCAAGTTTCATGCGTTTCTGTGCCGGTTTAGGCCCTCAAAATTGGTGTTGTTTTCTTGGCAAACAGCGCTTAGCCACGCCCATAGCGATTCGCGAAAACTCACAAACTTCGTGTTGTGATATCATGAAGACCGAAACCCTCATCTGAGCAAATATGAGGTAAATGCCGTTAATGTGGTTGGAGAAAAACATTGAAGAAAAATCGTAAGAAAAAAAATTGCCAGTAGGTGGCGCTATCAGTAAGATGAAATATAAGTTTGTAGATGTCTTAAGGGCTGGACTCTCATCAAATGTGTGAAATTTTGAGAAGATAGGATCATCTGGGTCAAGTTAAAGCAGCTTTTATTGTCACGAAAAATTACCAGACTTTGCGGCACCGTAGCGGCCACGCCCTTTGGCGAAAAGTTACAATATTCCGTGTGGGGCATGATCAACATCTAAAGGCTTGTCTGACCAGTTTTCAACTGAATCCCTTCAAAGAGCTTGGCACAGTAGCTAAAAACGTAAAGTATGACATTTATTGTCACCACTAGGTGGCGCTATATATATAACAGAGTTTTATCATATAGATGTTTTCAGGCCGTGACTATTAAGTTGCATGAGAAGTTTGAGATTTTTTGGAGCTTGTACATGGGAGTTATTCAGCATTTTGTCTTTCTGGACAAATGAAATTATAAAGGCAATATTTGATGCCCCGCCCCCGTCATATAGTATTTCGAAAAGGCAAGATTTTTTGCCCAGTTGTTCTATCAGGTCTTGAGATGATAAATGCCAAGTTTGAAGTCAAATGGATGAAAAAATTTTTTGCAAAGGGAGAAAAAGCATGGCCACAGTGAATGTGCCAAAATGGGCCAAAATTGGACATTCAAAAATTCATAGCTCACTCCCTGTACATTTTAGGAAATGGCTTCCACTGACTTTTTTGTGCGTCTCGGGGTGCTACACGTGCCTGGCAATTTTCGTAGCTCAAGGTCAAACGGGCCGGGATTGGGTTTCATTTTTCTACGCTAGGGGGCGCTACAGAGTCGCATTGTTATGACAACTACATAATATCAAATTTTTCGCCCGGCCCGAAGAGACTGCAAAGTTTGGTGAGTTTTCGTAAATGTTTAGGCCCTCAAAAATGCGATCGTTTACGGAGAAGAAGAAGAAGAAGAAGAATTCTTACAAAAACAAGAGGGACCTCGCAGCGGTCGCTGCTCGGGCCCTAATAATCCGATCGAAAAACAATAGGGACCTCGCAGTGGTAGCTGCTCGGGCCCTAATAATAATAACTAGAGCTGCGAGCAGCTATAAAGGGCCCTCGCAGCCCGGGCCACGTTGGAGTCCTTGCACGTTGGGGTACTTGCACGTTAGGGTACTGGCACGTTGGGGTACTGGCATATTGGAAGCAAAATTTCTTTGAAAATGGCATAATAAACGTTTACATGTAGAATATTTTTTTTGCCAGTGTGTATCAAGCTCAACGGGTTTTGGGGATTGTTAAGACCTGCAAAAATCTGCATCCTTTTTTATTTTTAGGCAATGAGTTGCCCTGATTGGTATTTTTTGTAAAAGTGTATATATACATCATCGCTCGTTGTACTCATTGCACAATGTTACTTTTATTGTCCAAAGGGGCAATCAAAAATGAATAAAACAAAATGGAAACGTACATACGTTTGGATCGGTGTGAAGCCAGTGAACAATTTGAGTGGTGGAAACTAAAAGAATATTCATAAATGACTTAGTCATCACACTTAGAATGAGTTTACATTTTTTTGTACAAAATACCGTATGTGGGGTTTTTTTTTTATATAAGCCTCAAGGGCTAGGTGGCGCTGTATTTATAACTGAATGTTGTCATCGAGATACCTTCAGGCCTTGATTATAAGCATACATGTCAAGTGTGGGATTTTTTTTGGAGCATGTACCGTGGAGTTATTAAGCATATCCTTCATTCACGATATTGCTTTTAATGTCCACAGAGGCTATCAAAAATAAATAAAAATATATATATGTTTGGATAAGTCTGATGCCAGTGAACATTTTGAGTGGTGGAAACTAAAAGAATATTCATAAATGACTTAGTTATCACACTTAGAATGAGTTTACATTTTTTGTACAAAATACCGTATGTGGGGTATTTTTTTTTTATGCCTCAAGGGCAAGGTGGCGCTGCATATATAACTGAATGTTGTCATAGAGATAGCTTCAGGCCTTGACGATAAACATACATGTCAAGTTTGGGATTTTTTGGAGCATGTACCGGGGAGTTATTAAGCATATCCTTTTTCAGTGCGAAACACAAATTTTGATGCCCCGCCTTCATCATATAGTATTTCGAAAGGTCAAGATTTTTCCCCCTGTCGTTGGCTCAGGTCTTGACATGGTCCAGGTCAAGTCTTAACTCAGTCAGATGAAACGTGTAGGAGAAGTGGGCAAAAGTCTGCGCCCTGTGAATGTGCAAAAATAGTCAAAAATGGGACATTCAAAAATTCGTAGCCAACTTCCTGTTCATTTTAGCATATGGGTCCAAGAGACTTTTTTGTAGGTCTTGGGCTCCCTCATACACCTAAAAATATTCGTCGTTCTTGCTTAAACGTACAACTGGGGCTGCTTCGTTAAAAACTTCTCGGGGGCGCTATTGAGTCATTTTTGTAAAAATAGCACAATCAACAATAAAATATTGCTCATTTTACCAGGCCAGATGTGTGTGCCAAGTTTCATGAGTTTCTGTGCATGTTTAGACCCTCAAAACTGGCGTTGTTTTCTTGGCGAACAGCGCTTAGCCACACCCACAGCAATTCGCGAAAACTCACAAACTTCGTGTTGTGACATCATGAAGGCCGAAACCCTCATCTGAGCAAATATGAGGTAGGTCCAGTTAACGTGTTTGGAGAAAAACGTAGAAGAAAATTCATAAGAAAAAAAATTGCCACTAGGTGGCGCTATCAGTTAGATGAAATATAAGTCAGTAGATGTCTTTAGGGCTGGACTCTCATCAAATGTGTGAAATTTTGAGAAGATAGGATCATCTCGGTCAAGTTAATGCAGCTTTTATTTTCACGAAAAATCTTCAGACTTTGCGTCACCGTAGCGGCCACGCCCTTTGGCGAAAAGTTACAATATTCGGTGTGGGGCATGATCAACATCTTAAGGCTTTTCTGACCAATTTTCAAATGGATCCCTTCAACAAGCTCAGCACAGTAGCTAAAAACGTAAAGTATGACATTTATTGTAACCACTAGGTGGCGCTATATGTATAACTGAATTTTATCATATAGATGTTTTCAGGCCGTGACTATTACGTTGCCTGAGAAGTTTGAGATTTTTTGGAGCTTGAACATGGTAGTTATTAAGCATTTGCTCTTTCTGGACAAATGAAATTTTAAAGGCAATATTTGATGCCCTGCCCCCGTCATATAGTATTTCAAAAAGGCAAGATGTTTTGCCCAGTTGTTCTCTCAGGTCTTGAGATGATAAATGCCAAGTTTGAAGTCAATTGGATGAAAAATGTTTGCAAAGGGGGAAAAAGCATGACCACAGTGAATGTGCCAAAATAGGCCAAAATTGGACATTAAAAAATTCATAGCTCACTTCCTGTACATTTTAGCTACATGGTCCCAATAGACTTTTTTGTGCGTCTCGGGGTGCTACACGTGCCTGCCAATTTTCGTTGCTCTAGCTCAAACGTGCCGGGCTTGGTTTTTATTTTTCTATGCTAGGGGGCGCTATAGAGTCGCATTGTTATGACGACTTAATAATATCAAATTTTTCGCCGGACCTGAGGCGTGTGCAAAGTTCGGTGAGTTTTCGTGAATATTTAGGTACCCAAAATCGCGATTGTTTGCGGAGAATAAAGAATAATAATAACTAGAGCTGCGAGCAGCTATAAAGGGCCCTCGCAGCCCGGGCCACGTTGGGGTCCTTGCACGTTGGGGTACTTGCACGTTGGGGTACTGGCACGTTGGGGTACTGGCATATTGGAAGCAAAATTTCTTTGAAAATGGCATAATAAACGTTTACATGTAGAATATTTTTTTTGCCAGTGTCTGTCAAGCTCAACGGATTTTGGTGATTGTTAAGACCTGCAAAAATCAGCGTCCTTATTTATTTTTAGGCAATGAGTTGCCCTGATTGGTATTTTTTTGTAAAAGTGTATATACACATCATCGCTCGTTGTACTCATTGCACAATGTTTACTTTTATTGTCCAAAGGGGCAATCAAAAATGAATAAAACAAAATGGAAACGTACATACGTTTGGATCGGTGTGAAGCCAGTGAACAATTTGAGTGGTGGAAACTAAAAGAATATTCATAAATGACTTAGTTATCACACTTAGAATGAGTGTACATTTTTTGTACAAAATACCGTATGTGGGGTATTTTTTAAATTTTTTTATATAAGCCTCAACGGCTAGGTGGCGCTGTATTTATAACTGAATGTTGTCATAGAGATACCTTCAGGCCTTGATTATAAGCATACATGTCAAGTGTGGGATTTTTTTTGGAGCATGTACCGTGGAGTTATTAAGCATATCCTTCATTCACGATATTGCTTTTAATGTCCATAGAGGCTATCAAAAATAAATAAAAATATATATATGTTTGGATAAGTCTGATGCCAGTGAACATTTTGAGTGGTGGAAACTAAAAGAATATTCATAAATGACTTCGTTATCACACTTAGAATGAGTGTACATTTTTTGTACAAAATACCGTATGTGGGGTATTTTTTTTTCATGCCTCAAGGGCTAGGTGGCGCTGCATATATAACTGAATGTTGTCATAGAGATAACTTCAGGCCTTGACGATAAACATACATGTCAAGTTTGGGATTTTTTGGAGCATGTACCGGGGAGTTATCAAGCATATCCTTTTTCATTGCGAAACACAAATTTTGATGCCCCGCCTTCATCATATAGTATTTCGAAAGGTCAAGATTTTCCCCCCTGTCGTTGGCTCAGGTCTTGACATGGTCCAGGTCAAGTCTTAACTCAGTCAGATGAAACGTGTAGGAGAAGTGGGCAAAAGTCTGCCCCCTGTGAATGTGCAAAAATTGTCAAAAATGGGACATTCAAAAATTCGTAGCTCACTTCCTGTTCATTTTAGCATAAGGGTCCAAGAGACTTTTTTGTAGGTCTTGGGCTCCCTCATACACCTAAAAATATTCGTCGTTCTTGCTTAAACGTACAACCGGGGCTGCTTCGTTAAAAATTTCGAGGGGGCGCTATTGAGTCATTTTTGTAAAAATAGCACAATCAACAATAAAATATTGCTCATTTTACCAGGCCAGATGTGTGTGCCAAGTTTCAGGAGTTTCTGTGCATGTTTAGACCCTCAAAACTGGCGTTGTTTTCTTGGCGAACAGCGCTTAGCCACACCCACAGCAATTCGCGAAAACTCACAAACTTCGTGTTGTGACATCATGAAGGCCGAAACCCTCATCTGAGCAAATATGAGGTAGGTCCAGTTAACGTGTTTGGAGAAAAACGTAGAAGAAAATTCGTAATAAAAAAAAATTGCCACTAGGTGGCGCTATCAGTTAGATGAAATATAAGTCAGTAGATGTCTTTAGGGCTGGACTCTCATCAAATGTGTGAAATTTTGAGAAGATAGGATCATCTCGGTCAAGTTAATGCAGCTTTTATTTTCACGAAAGATCTTCAGACTTTGCGTCACCGTAGCGGCCACGCCCTTTGGCGAAAAGTTACAATATTCGGTGTGGGGCATGATCAACATCTTAAGGCTTTTCTGACCAATTTTCAAATGGATCCCTTCAACGAGCTCAGCACAGTAGCTAAAAACGTAAAGTATGACATTTATTGTTACCACTAGGTGGCGCTATATGTATAACTGAATTTTATCATATAGATGTTTTCAGGCCGTGACTATTACGTTGCCTGAGAAGTTTGAGATTTTTTGGAGCTTGAACATGGGAGTTATTAAGCATTTGCTCTTTCTGGACAAATGAAATTTTAAAGGCAATATTTGATGCCCCGCCCCCGTCATATAGTATTTCAAAAAAGCAAGATGTTTTGCCCAGTTGTTCTCTCAGGTCTTGAGATGATAAATGCCAAGTTTGAAGTCAATTGGATGAAAAATGTTTGCAAAGGGGGAAAAAGCATGACCACAGTGAATGTGCCAAAATAGGCCAAAATTGGACATAAAAAAATTCATAGCTCACTTCCTGTACATTTTAGCTACATGGTCCCAATAGACTTTTTTTGTGCGTCTCGGGGTGCTACACGTGCCTGCCAATTTTTCTTGCTCTAGCTCAAACGTGCCGGGCTTGGTTTTTATTTTTCTACGCTAGGGGGCGCTATCGAGTCGCATTGTTATGACGACTTAATAATATCAAATTTTTCGCCGGGCCTGAGGAGTCTGCAAAGTTCGGTGAGTTTTCGTGAATGTTTAGGTACCCAAAATCGCGATTGTTTGCGGAGAATAAAGAAGAAGAATAATAATAATAACTAGAGCTGCGAGCAGCTATAAAGGGCCCTCGCAGCCCGGGCCACGTTGGGGTCCTTGCACGTTGGGGTACTTGCACGTTGGGGTACTGGCACGTTGGGGTACTGGCATATTGGAAGCAAAATTTCTTTGAAAATGGCATAATAAACGTTTACATGTAGAATATTTTTTTGCCAGTGTGTGTGTCAAGCTCAACGGGTTTTGGTGATTGTTAAGACCTGCAAAAATCAGCGTCCTTTTTTATTTTTAGGCAATGAGTTGCCCTGATTGGTATTTTTTGTAAAAGTGTGTATATATACATCATCGCTCGTTGTACTCATTGCACAATGTTACTTTTATTGTCCAAAGGGGCAATCAAAAATGAATAAAACAAAATGGAAACGTACATACGTTTGGATCGGTGTGAAGCCAGTGAACAATTTGAGTGGTGGAAACTAAAAGAATATTCATAAATGACTTAGTTATCACACTTAGAATGAGTGTACATTTTTTGTACAAAATACCGTATGTGGGGTATTTTTTTTTTTTTTTATATAAGCCTCAAGGGCTAGGTGGCGCTGTATTTATAACTGAATGTTGTCATAGAGATACCTTCAGGCCTTGATTATAAGCATACATGTCAAGTGTGGGATTTTTTTTTGGAGCATGTACCGTGGAGTTATTAAGCATATCCTTCATTCACGATATTGCTTTTAATGTCCATAGAGGCTATCAAAAATAAATAAAAATATATATATGTTTGGATAAGTCTGATGCCAGTGAACATTTTGAGTGGTGGAAACTAAAAAAATATTCATAAATGACTTAGTTATCACACTTAGAATGAGTGTACATTTTTTGTACAAAATACCGTATGTGGGGTATTTTTTTTTCATGCCTCAAGGGCTAGGTGGCGCTGCATATATAATTGAATGTTGTCATAGAGATAACTTCAGGCCTTGACGATAAACATACATGTCAAGTTTGGGATTTTTTGGAGCATGTACCGGGGAGTTATCAAGCATATCCTTTTTCATTGTGAAACACAAATTTTGATGCCCCGCCCTCATCATATAGTATTTCGAAAAGTCAAAATTTTTCCCCCTGTCGTTGGCTCAGGTCTTGACATGGTCCAGGCCAAGTCTTAACTCAGTCGGATGAAACGTGTAGGAGAAGTGGGCAAAAGTCTGCCCCCTGTGAATGTGCAAAAATCGTCAAAAATGGGACATTCAAAAATTCGTAGCTCACTTCCTGTTCATTTTAGCATATGGGTACAAGAGACTTTTTTGTAGGTCTTGGGCTCCCTCATACACTTAAAAATATTCGTCATTCTTGCTTAAACGTACAACCGGGGCTGCTTCGTTAAAAATTTCAAGGGGGCGCTATTGAGTCATTTTTGTAAAAATAGCACAATCAACAATAAAATATTGCTCATTTTACCAGGCCAGATGTGTGTGCCAAGTTTCAGGAGTTTCTGTGCATGTTTAGACCCTCAAAACTGGCGCTGTTTTCTTGGCGAACAGCGCTTAGCCACGCCTACAGCAATTCGCGAAAACTCACAAACTTCGTGTTGTGACATCATGAAGGCCGAAACCCTCCTCTGAGCAAATATGAGGTAGGTCCAGTTAACGTGTTTGGAGAAAAACGTAGAAGAAAATTCGTAAGAAAAAAAATTGCCACTAGGTGGCGCTATCAGTTAGATGAAATGTAAGTTAGTAGATGTCTTTAGAGCTGGACTCTCTTCAAATGTGTGAAATTTTGAGAAGATAGGATCATCTCGGTCAAGTTAATGCAGCTTTTATTTTCACGAAAAATCTTCAGATTTTGCGTCACCGTAGCGGCCACGCCCTTTGACGAAAAGTTACAATATTCGGTGTGGGGCATGATCAACATCTTAAGGCTTTTCTGACCAATTTTCAAATGGATCCCTTCAACAAGCTCAGCACAGTAGCTAAAAACGTAAAGTATGACATTTATTGTAACCACTAGGTGGCGCTATATGTATAACTGAATTTTGTCATATAGATGTTTTCAGGCTGTGACTATTACGTTGCCTGAGAAGTTTGAGATTTTTTGGAGCTTGAACATGGGAGTTATTAAGCATTTGCTCTTTCTGGACAAATGAAATTTTAAAGGCAATATTTGATGCTCCGCCCCCGTCGTATAGTATTTCTAAAAGGCAAGATGTTTTGCCCAGCTGTTCTCTTAGGTCTTGAGATGATAAATGCCAAGTTTGAAGTCAATTGGATGAAAAATGTTTGCAAAGGGGGAAAAAGCATGACCACAGTGATCGTGCCAAAATAGGCCAAAATTGGACATTAAAAAATTCATAGCTCACTTCCTGTACATTTTAGCTACATGGTCCCAATAGACTTTTTTGTGCGTCTCGGGGTGCTACACGTGCCTGCCAATTTTCGTTGCTCTAGCTCAAACGTGTCGGGCTTGGTTTTTATTTTTCTACGCTAGGGGGCGCTATAGAGTCGCGTTGTTATAACGACTTCATAATATCAAATTTTTCGCCGGACCTGAGGAGTGTGCAAAGTTTGGTGAGTTTTCGTGAATATTTAGGTACCCAAAATCGCGATTGTTTGCGGAGAATAAAGAATAATAATAATAATAATAATAATAATAATAATAATAATAATAATAATAATAATTTTTACAAAAACAATAGGGACCTCGCAGCGGTCGCTGCTCGGGCCCTAATAATAATTTTTACAAAAACAATAGGGACCTCGCAGCGGTCGCTGCTCGGGCCCTAACTAGAGCTGCGAGCAGCTATAAAGGGCCCTCGCAGCCCGGGCCACGTTGGGGTCCTTGCACGTTGGGGTACTGGCACGTTGGGGTACTGGCACGTTGGGGTACTGGCATATTGGAAGCAAAATTTCTTTGAAAATGGCATAATAAACGTTTACATGTAGAATATTTTTTTTGCCAGTGTGTGTCAAGCTCAACGGGTTTTGGTGATTGTTAAGACCTGCAAAAATCAGCGTCCTTTTTTATTTTTAGGCAATGAGTTGCCCTGATTGGTATTTTTTGTAAAAGTGTATATATACATCATCGCTCGTTGTACTCATTGCACAATGTTACTTTTATTGTCCAAAGGGGCAATCAAAAATGAATAAAACAAAATGGAAACGTACATACGTTTGGATCGGTGTGAAGCCAGTGAACAATTTGAGTGGTGGAAACTAAAAGAATATTCATAAAAGACTTAGTCATCACACTTAGAATGAGTTTACATTTTTTTGTACAAAATACCGTATGTGGGTTTTTTTTTTTTATATAAGCCTCAAGGGCTAGGTGGCGCTGTATTTATAACTGAATGTTGTCATCGAGATACCTTCAGGCCTTGATTATAAGCATACATGTCAAGTGTGGGATTTTTTTTGGAGCATGTACCGTGGAGTTATTAAGCATATCCTTCATTCACGATATTGCTTTTAATGTCCACAGAGGCTATCAAAAATAAATAAAAATATATATATGTTTGGATAAGTCTGATGCCAGTGAACATTTTGAGTGGTGGAAACTAAAAGAATATTCATAAATGACTTAGTTATCACACTTAGAATGAGTTTACATTTTTTGTACAAAATACCGTATGTGGGGTATTTTTTTTTTATGCCTCAAGGGCTAGGTGGCGCTGCATATATAACTGAATGTTGTCATAGAGATAGCTTCAGGCCTTGACGATAAACATACATGTCAAGTTTGGGATTTTTTGGAGCATGTACCGGGGAGTTATTAAGCATATCCTTTTTCAGTGCGAAACACAAATTTTGATGCCCCGCCTTCATCATATAGTATTTCGAAAGGTCAAGATTTTTCCCCCTGTCGTTGGCTCAGGTCTTGACATGGTCCAGGTCAAGTCTTAACTCAGTCAGATGAAACGTGTAGGAGAAGTGGGCAAAAGTCTGCCCCCTGTGAATGTGCAAAAATTGTCAAAAATGGGACATTCAAAAATTCGTAGCTCACTTCCTGTTCATTTTAGCATATGGGTCCAAGAGACTTTTTTGTAGGACTTGGGCTCCCTCATACACCTAAAAATATTCGTCGTTCTTGCTTAAACGTACAACTGGGGCTGTTTCGTTAAAAATTTCTAGGGGGCGCTATTGCGTCATTTTTGTAAAAATAGCACAATCGCCGATAAAAAATTGCTCATTTTGCCAGGCCAGCTGTGTGTGCCAAGTTTCGTGTGTTTCTGTGCCAGTTTAGGCCCTCAAAATTGGCGTTGTTTTCTTGGCGAACAGCGCTTAGCCACGCCCACAGCGACTCGCGAAAACTCACAAACTTCGTGTTGTGACAGCATGAAGGCCGACACCCTCATCTGAGCAAATATGAGGTAGGTCCAGTTAACATGGTTGGAGAAAAACATTGAAGAAAAATCGTAAGAAAAAAAATTGCCAGTAGGTGGCGCTATCAGTAAGATGAAATATAAGTTTGTAGATGTCTTTAGGGCTGGACTCTCATCAATTGTGTACAATTTTGAGAAGATAGCATCATCTCGGTCAAGTTAATGCAGCTTTTGTTGTCACGAGAAATCTTCAGACTTTGCGGCACCGTAGCGGCCACGCCCTTTGGCGAAAAGTTACAATATTCGGTGTGGGGCATGATCAACATCTTAAGGCTTTTCTGACCAATTTTCAACTGGATCCCTTCAACGAGCTCAGCACAGTAGCTAAAAACGTAAAGTATGACAATTATTGTTACCACTAGGTGGCGCTACATGGATAACTGAATTTTATCATATAGATGTTTTCAGGCCGTGACTATTACGTTGCCTGAGAAGTTTGAGATTTTTTGGAGCTTGAACATGGGAGTTATTAAGCATTTGCTCTTTCTGGACAAATGAAATTTTAAAGGCAATATTTGATGCCCCGCACCCGTCATATAGTATTTCGAAAAGGCAATATTTTTTCCCCAGTTGTTCTCTCAGGTCTTGAGATGATAAATGCCAAGTTTGAAGTCAATTGGATGAAAAATGTTTGCAAAGGGGGAAAAAGCATGACCACAGTGAATGTGCCAAAATAGGCCAAAATTGGACATTAAAAAATTCATAGCTCACTTCCTGTACATTTTAGCTACATGGTCACAATAGACTTTTTTGTGCGTCTCGGGGTGCTACACGTGCCTGCCAATTTTCGTTGCTCTAGCTCAAACATGCCGGGCTTGGTTTTTATTTTTCTATGCTAGGGGGCGCTATAGAGTCGCGTTGCTATGACGACTTCATAATATCAAATTTTTCGCCGGGCCTGAGGAGTGTGCAAAGTTTGGTGAGTTTTCGTAAATGTTTAGGTACCCAAAATCGTGATCGTTTACGGAGAAGAAGAAGAAGAAGAAGAAGAATAACTAGAGCTGCGAGCAGCTATAAAGGGCCCTCGCAGCCCGGGCCACGTTGGGGTACTTGCACGTTGGGGTACTTGCACATTGGAAGCAGAATTTCTTTGAAAATGGCATGATAAACCATTACATGTGGATTTTTTTTTTTTTTTTTTTTTTGCCGGGTGTGATAAGTGCTTCAAGCTCAATGGGTTTTGGTGATTGTTAAGATCTGCAAAAATCAGTGTCTTTTTTTTATTTTTAGGCAATGAGTTGCCCTGATTGGTATTTTTCGTAAAAGTATATATACACACATCATCGCTCATACTCATTGCACAATGTTGCTTTTATTGTCCATAGAGGCGATAAAAAAAAATGAAACAAAATAAAAAATACGTATGTTTGGATCGGTCTGATACCAGTGAACATATTGAGTGGTGGAAAGTAAAAGAATATTCATAAATGACTTAGTTATCACACTTACAATGAGTTTACAATTTTTGTAAAAATACCGTAAGTGAGGCATTTTTTTTTATACCTCAAGGACTAGGTGGCGCTGTATTTATAACTGAATTTTGACATAGAGATACCTTCAGGACTTGACTATAAATATACACTTCAAGTATGGGATTTTTTGTAGCATGTACCTGGGAGTTATTAAGCATATCCTTCAGTCACGATATTGCTTTTAATGTCCAGAGAGGCTATCAAAAATACATAAAACTAAATAACAAAAATATATATGTTTGGGTAGGTCTGATGCCAGTGAACATTTTGAGTGGTGGAAAGTAAAAGAATATTCATAAATGACTTAGTTATCACACTTAGAATGAGTTTACATTTTTTGTAGAAATACCGCAAGTGGGGTATTTTTTTTTCATGCTTCAAGGGCTAGGTGGCGCTGCATATATAACTGAATGTTGTCATAGAGATAGCTTCAGGACTTGACTATAAACATACATGTCAAGTTTGGGATTTTTTGGAGCATGTACCGGGGAGTTATTAAGCATATCCTTTTTCATTGCGAAACACAAATTTTGATGCCCCGCCCTCATCATATAGTATTTTGAAAAGTCAAGATTTTTCTCCCTGTCGTTGGCTCAGGTCTTGACATAGCCCAGGTCAAGTCTGAAGTCAGTCGGATGAAACGTGTAGGACAAGTGGGCAAAAGTATGCCCCCTGTAAATGTGCTAAAATCGTAAAAAATGGGACATTCAAAAATTCGTAGCTCACTTCCTGTTCATTTTAGCAGATGGGTCCGAGAGACTTTTTTGTAGGTCTTGGGCTCCCTCATACACCTAAACATTTTCATCGATCTTGCTTAAACGTACAACCGGGGCTGCTTCATTAAAATTTTCTAGGGGGCGCTATTGAGTCATTTTTCTAAAAATAGCACAATCCAGGATAAAATATAGCTCATTTTGCCAGGCCAGATGTGTGTGCCAAGTTTCATGCGTTTCTGTGCCGGTTTAGGCCCTCAAAATTGGTGTTGTTTTCTTGGCAAACAGCGCTTAGCCACGCCCATAGCGATTCGCGAAAACTCACAAACTTCGTGTTGTGATATCATGAAGACCGAAACCCTCATCTGAGCAAATATGAGGTAAATGCCGTTAATGTGGTTGGAGAAAAACATTGAAGAAAAATCGTAAGAAAAAAAATTGCCAGTAGGTGGCGCTATCAGTAAGATGAAATATAAGTTTGTAGATGTCTTAAGGGCTGGACTCTCATCAAATGTGTGAAATTTTGAGAAGATAGGATCATCTGGGTCAAGTTAAAGCAGCTTTTATTGTCACGAAAAATTACCAGACTTTGCGGCACCGTAGCGGCCACGCCCTTTGGCGAAAAGTTACAATATTCCGTGTGGGGCATGATCAACATCTAAAGGCTTGTCTGACCAGTTTTCAACTGAATCCCTTCAAAGAGCTTGGCACAGTAGCTAAAAACGTAAAGTATGACATTTATTGTCACCACTAGGTGGCGCTATATATATAACAGAGTTTTATCATATAGATGTTTTCAGGCCGTGACTATTAAGTTGCATGAGAAGTTTGAGATTTTTTGGAGCTTGTACATGGGAGTTATTCAGCATTTTGTCTTTCTGGACAAATGAAATTATAAAGGCAATATTTGATGCCCCGCCCCCGTCATATAGTATTTCGAAAAGGCAAGATTTTTTGCCCAGTTGTTCTATCAGGTCTTGAGATGATAAATGCCAAGTTTGAAGTCAAATGGATGAAAAAAATTTTTGCAAAGGGAGAAAAAGCATGGCCACAGTGAATGTGCCAAAATGGGCCAAAATTGGACATTCAAAAATTCATAGCTCACTCCCTGTACATTTTAGGAAATGGCTTCCACTGACTTTTTTGTGCGTCTCGGGGTGCTACACGTGCCTGGCAATTTTCGTAGCTCAAGGTCAAACGGGCCGGGATTGGGTTTCATTTTTCTACGCTAGGGGGCGCTACAGAGTCGCATTGTTATGACAACTACATAATATCAAATTTTTCGCCCGGCCCGAAGAGACTGCAAAGTTTGGTGAGTTTTCGTAAATGTTTAGGCCCTCAAAAATGCGATCGTTTACGGAGAAGAAGAAGAAGAAGAAGAATTCTTACAAAAACAAGAGGGACCTCGCAGCGGTCGCTGCTCGGGCCCTAATAATCCGATCGAAAAACAATAGGGACCTCGCAGCGGTAGCTGCTCGGGCCCTAATAATAATAACTAGAGCTGCGAGCAGCTATAAAGGGCCCTCGCAGCCCGGGCCACGTTGGAGTCCTTGCACGTTGGGGTACTTGCACGTTAGGGTACTGGCACGTTGGGGTACTGGCATATTGGAAGCAAAATTTCTTTGAAAATGGCATAATAAATGTTTACATGTAGAATATTTTTTTTGCCAGTGTGTATCAAGCTCAACGGGTTTTGGGGATTGTTAAGACCTGCAAAAATCTGCATCCTTTTTTATTTTTAGGCAATGAGTTGCCCTGATTGGTATTTTTTGTAAAAGTGTATATATACATCATCGCTCGTTGTACTCATTGCACAATGTTACTTTTATTGTCCAAAGGGGCAATCAAAAATGAATAAAACAAAATGGAAACGTACATACGTTTGGATCGGTGTGAAGCCAGTGAACAATTTGAGTGGTGGAAACTAAAAGAATATTCATAAATGACTTAGTCATCACACTTAGAATGAGTTTACATTTTTTTGTACAAAATACCGTATGTGGGTTGTTTTTTTTATATAAGCCTCAAGGGCTAGGTGGCGCTGTATTTATAACTGAATGTTGTCATCGAGATACCTTCAGGCCTTGATTATAAGCATACATGTCAAGTGTGGGATTTTTTTTGGAGCATGTACCGTGGAGTTATTAAGCATATCCTTCATTCACGATATTGCTTTTAATGTCCACAGAGGCTATCAAAAATAAATAAAAATATATATATGTTTGGATAAGTCTGATGCCAGTGAACATTTTGAGTGGTGGAAACTAAAAGAATATTCATAAATGACTTAGTTATCACACTTAGAATGAGTTTACATTTTTTGTACAAAATACCGTATGTGGGGTATTTTTTTTTTATGCCTCAAGGGCTAGGTGGCGCTGCATATATAACTGAATGTTGTCATAGAGATAGCTTCAGGCCTTGACGATAAACATACATGTCAAGTTTGGGATTTTTTGGAGCATGTACCGGGGAGTTATTAAGCATATCCTTTTTCAGTGCGAAACACAAATTTTGATGCCCCGCCTTCATCATATAGTATTTCGAAAGGTCAAGATTTTTCCCCCTGTCGTTGGCTCAGGTCTTGACATGGTCCAGGTCAAGTCTTAACTCAGTCAGATGAAACGTGTAGGAGAAGTGGGCAAAAGTCTGCGCCCTGTGAATGTGCAAAAATAGTCAAAAATGGGACATTCAAAAATTCGTAGCCAACTTCCTGTTCATTTTAGCATATGGGTCCAAGAGACTTTTTTGTAGGTCTTGGGCTCCCTCATACACCTAAAAATATTCGTCGTTCTTGCTTAAACGTACAACCGGGGCTGCTTCGTTAAAAACTTCTCGGGGGCGCTATTGAGTCATTTTTGTAAAAATAGCACAATCAACAATAAAATATTGCTCATTTTACCAGGCCAGATGTGTGTGCCAAGTTTCATGAGTTTCTGTGCATGTTTAGACCCTCAAAACTGGCGTTGTTTTCTTGGCGAACAGCGCTTAGCCACACCCACAGCAATTCGCGAAAACTCACAAACTTCGTGTTGTGACATCATGAAGGCCGAAACCCTCATCTGAGCAAATATGAGGTAGGTCCAGTTAACGTGTTTGGAGAAAAACGTAGAAGAAAATTCACAAGAAAAAAAATTGCCACTAGGTGGCGCTATCAGTTAGATGAAATATAAGTCAGTAGATGTCTTTAGGGCTGGACTCTCATCAAATGTGTGAAATTTTGAGAAGATAGGATCATCTCGGTCAAGTTAATGCAGCTTTTATTTTCACGAAAAATCTTCAGACTTTGCGTCACCGTAGCGGCCACGCCCTTTGGCGAAAAGTTACAATATTCGGTGTGGGGCATGATCAACATCTTAAGGCTTTTCTGACCAATTTTCAAATGGATCCCTTCAACAAGCTCAGCACAGTAGCTAAAAACGTAAAGTATGACATTTATTGTAACCACTAGGTGGCGCTATATGTATAACTGAATTTTATCATATAGATGTTTTCAGGCCGTGACTATTACGTTGCCTGAGAAGTTTGAGATTTTTTGGAGCTTGAACATGGGAGTTATTAAGCATTTGCTCTTTCTGGACAAATGAAATTTTAAAGGCAATATTTGATGCCCTGCCCCCGTCATATAGTATTTCAAAAAGGCAAGATGTTTTGCCCAGTTGTTCTCTCAGGTCTTGAGATGATAAATGCCAAGTTTGAAGTCAATTGGATGAAAAATGTTTGCAAAGGGGGAAAAAGCATGACCACAGTGAATGTGCCAAAATAGGCCAAAATTGGACATTAAAAAATTCATAGCTCACTTCCTGTACATTTTAGCTACATGGTCCCAATAGACTTTTTTGTGCGTCTCGGGGTGCTACACGTGCCTGCCAATTTTCGTTGCTCTAGCTCAAACGTGCCGGGCTTGGTTTTTATTTTTCTATGCTAGGGGGCGCTATAGAGTCGCATTGTTATGACGACTTAATAATATCAAATTTTTCGCCGGACCTGAGGAGTGTGCAAAGTTCGGTGAGTTTTCGTGAATATTTAGGTACCCAAAATCGCGATTGTTTGCGGAGAATAAAGAATAATAATAACTAGAGCTGCGAGCAGCTATAAAGGGCCCTCGCAGCCCGGGCCACGTTGGGGTCCTTGCACGTTGTGGTACTTGCATGTTGGGGTACTGGCACATTGGGGTACTGGCATATTGGAAGCAAAATTTCTTTGAAAATGGCATAATAAACGTTTACATGTAGAATATTTTTTTGCCAGTGTGTGTGTCAAGCTCAACGGGTTTTGGTGATTGTTAAGACCTGCAAAAATCAGCGTCCTTTTTTATTTTTAGGCAATGAGTTGCCCTGATTGGTATTTTTTTGTAAAAGTGTATATACACATCATCGCTCGTTGTACTCATTGCACAATGTTACTTTTATTGTCCAAAGGGGCAATCAAAAATGAATAAAACAAAATGGAAACGTACATACGTTTGGATCGGTGTCAAGCCAGTGAACAATTTGAGTGGTGGAAACTAAAAGAATATTCATAAATGACTTAGTTATCACACTTAGAATGAGTGTACATTTTTTGTACAAAATACCGTATGTGGGGTATTTTTATTTTTTTTTATATAAGCCTCAAGGGCTAGGTGGCGCTGTATTTATAACTGAATGTTGTCATAGAGATACCTTCAGGCCTTGATTATAAGCATACATGTCAAGTGTGGGATTTTTTTTGGAGCATGTACCGTGGAGTTATTAAGCATATCCTTCATTCACGATATTGCTTTTAATGTCCATAGAGGCTATCAAAAATAAATAAAAATATATATATGTTTGGATAAGTCTGATGCCAGTGAATATTTTGAGTGGTGGAAACTAAAAGAATATTCAGAAATGACTTCGTTATCACACTTAGAATGAGTGTACATTTTTTGTACAAAATACCGTATGTGGGGTATTTTTTTTTTATTCCTCAAGGGCTAGGTGGCGCTGCATATATAACTGAATGTTGTCACAGAGATAACTTCAGGCCTTGACGATAAACATACATGTCAAGTTTGGGATTTTTTGGAGCATGTACCGGGGAGTTATCAAGCATATCCTTTTTCATTGCGAAACACAAAATTTGATGCCCCGCCCTCATCATATAGTATTTCGAAAAGTCAAAATTTTTCCCCCTGTCGTTGGCTCAGGTCTTGACATGGTCCAGGCCAAGTCTTAACTCGGTCGGATGAAACGTGTAGGAGAAGTGGGCAAAAGTCTGCCCCCTGTGAATGTGCAAAAATCGTAAAAAATGGGACATTCAAAAATTCATAGCTCACTTCCTGTTCATTTTAGCATATGGGTCCAAGAGACTTTTTTGTAGGACTTGGGCTCCCTCATACACCTAAAAATATTCGTCGTTCTTGCTTAAACGTACAACCGGGGCTGCTTTGTTAAAAACTTCTAGGGGGCGCTATTGAGTCAATTTTGTAAAAAATAGCACAATCAACAATAAAATATGGCTCATTTTACCAGGCCAGATGTGTGTGCCAAGTTTCATGAGTTTCTGTGCATGTTTAGACCCTCAAAACTGGCGTTGTTTTCTTGGCGAACAGCGCTTAGCCACACCCACAGCAATTCGCGAAAACTCACAAACTTCGTGTTGTGACATCATGAAGGCCGAAACCCTCATCTGAGCAAATATGAGGTAGGTCCAGTTAACGTGTTTGGAGAAAAACGTAGAAGAAAATTCGTAAGAAAAAAAATTGCCACTAGGTGGCGCTATCAGTTAGATGAAATATAAGTCAGTAGATGTCTTTAGGGCTGGACTCTCATCAAATGTGTGAAATTTTGAGAAGATAGGATCATCTCGGTCAAGTTAATGCAGCTTTTATTTTCACGAAAAATCTTTAGACTTTGCGGCACCGTAGCGGCCACGCCCTTTGGCGAAAAGTTACAATATTCGGTGTGGGGCATGATCAACATCTTAAGGCTTTTCTGACCAATTTTCAAATGGATCCCTTCAACAAGCTCAGCACAGTAGCTAAAAACGTAAAGTATGACATTTATTGTAACCACTAGGTGGCGCTATATGTATAACTGAATTTTATCATATAGATGTTTTCAGGCCGTGACTATTACGTTGCCTGAGAAGTTTGAGATTTTTTGGAGCTTGAACATGGGAGTTATTAAGCATTTGCTCTTTCTCGACAAATGAAATTTTAAAGGCAATATTTGATGCCCCGCCCCCGTCATATAGTATTTCAAAAAGGCAAGATGTTTTGCCCAGTTGTTCTCTCAGGTCTTGAGATGATAAATGCCAAGTTTGAAGTCAATTGGATGAAAAATGTTTGCAAAGGGGGAAAAAGCATGACCACAGTGAATGTGCAAAAATAGGCCAAAATTGAACATAAAAAAATTCATAGCTCACTTCCTGTACATTTTAGCTACATGGTCCCAAGAGACTTTTTTGTGCGTCTCGGGGTACTACACGTGCCTGCCAATTTTTGTTGCTCTAGCTCAAACGTGCCGGGCTTAGTTTTTATTTTTCTACGCTAGGGGGCGCTATCAAGTCGCATTGTTATAACGACTTCATAATATCAAATTTTTCGCCGGACCTGAGGAGTGTGCAAAGTTCGGTGAGTTTTCGTGAATATTTAGGTACCCAAAATCGCGATTGTTTGCGGAGAATAAAGAAGAATAATAATAATAATAATAATAATAATAATAATAATAATAATAATAATAATAATAATTTTTACAAAAACAATAGGGACCTCGCAGCGGTCGCTGCTCGGGCCCTAACTAGAGCTGCAAGCAGCTATAAAGGGCCCTCGCAGCCCGGGCCACGTTGGGGTCCTTGCACGTTGGGGTACTTGCACATTGGGGTACTGGCACGTTGGGGTACTGGCATATTGGAAGCAAAATTTCTTTGAAAATGGCATAATAAACGTTTACATGTAGAATATTTTTTTTGCCAGTGTCTGTCAAGCTCAACGGATTTTGGTGATTGTTAAGACCTGCAAAAATCAGCGTCCTTATTTATTTTTAGGCAATGAGTTGCCCTGATTGGTATTTTTTTGTAAAAGTGTATATACACATCATCGCTCGTTGTACTCATTGCACAATGTTTACTTTTATTGTCCAAAGGGGCAATCAAAAATGAATAAAACAAAATGGAAACGTACATACGTTTGGATCGGTGTGAAGCCAGTGAACAATTTGAGTGGTGGAAACTAAAAGAATATTCATAAATGACTTAGTTATCACACTTAGAATGAGTGTACATTTTTTGTACAAAATACCGTATGTGGGGTATTTTTTTAATTTTTTTTATATAAGCCTCAACGGCTAGGTGGCGCTGTATTTATAACTGAATGTTGTCATAGAGATACCTTCAGGCCTTGATTATAAGCATACATGTCAAGTGTGGGATTTTTTTTGGAGCATGTACCGTGGAGTTATTAAGCATATCCTTCATTCACGATATTGCTTTTAATGTCCATAGAGGCTATCAAAAATAAATAAAAATATATATATGTTTGGATAAGTCTGATGCCAGTGAACATTTTGAGTGGTGGAAACTAAAAGAATATTCATAAATGACTTCGTTATCACACTTAGAATGAGTTTACATTTTTTGTACAAAATACCGTATGTGGGGTATTTTTTTTTCATGCCTCAAGGGCTAGGTGGCGCTGCATATATAACTGAATGTTGTCATAGAGATAACTTCAGGCCTTGACGATAAACATACATGTCAAGTTTGGGATTTTTTGGAGCATGTACCGGGGAGTTATCAAGCATATCCTTTTTCATTGCGAAACACAAATTTTGATGCCCCGCCCTCATCATATAGTATTTCAAAAAGTCAAAATTTTTCCACCTGTCGTTGGCTCAGGTCTTGACATGGTCCAGGCCAAGTCTTAACTCAGTCGGATGAAACGTGTAGGAGAGGTGGGCAAAAGTCTGCCCCCTGTGAATGTGCAAAAATCGTCAAAAATGGGACATTCAAAAATTCGTAGCTCACTTCCTGTTCATTTTAGCATATGGGTACAAGAGACTTTTTTGTAGGTCTTGGGCTCCCTCATACACCTGAAAATATTCGTCGTTCTTGCTTAAACGTACAACCGGGGCTGCTTCGTTAAAAATTACGAGGGGGCGCTATTGAGTCATTTTTGTAAAAATAGCACAATCAACAATAAAATATTGCTCATTTTACCAGGCCAGATGTGTGTGCCAAGTTTCAGGAGTTTCTGTGCATGTTTAGACCCTCAAAACTGGCGTTGTTTTCTTGGCGAACAGCGCTTAGCCACGCCCACAGCAATTCGCGAAAACTCACAAACTTCGTGTTGTGACATCATGAAGGCCGAAACCCTCATCTGAGCAAATATGAGGTAGGTCCAGTTAACATGTTTGGGGAAAAATGTAGAAGAAAATTCGTAAGAAAAAAAATTGCCACTAGGTGGCGCTATCAGTTAGATGAAATGTAAGTTAGTAGATGTCTTTAGAGCTGGACTCTCATCAAATGTGTGAAATTTTGAGAAGATAGGATCATCTCGGTCAAGTTAATGCAGCTTTTATTGTCACGAAAAATCTTCAGACTTTGCGTCACCGTAGCGGCCACGCCCTTTGGCGAAAAGTTACAATATTCGGTGTGGGGCATCATCAACATCTTAAGGCTTTTCTGACCAATTTTCAACTGGATCCCTTCAACGAGCTCAGCACAGTAGCTAAAAACGTAAAGTATGACATTTATTGTAACCACTAGGTGGCGCTATATGTATAACTGAATTTTGTCATATAGATGTTTTCAGGCCGTGACTATTACGTTGCCTGAGAAGTTTGAGATTTTTTGGAGCTTGTACATGGGAGTTATTCAGCATTTGCTCTTTCTGGACAAATGAAATTTTAAAGGCAATATTTGATGCCCCGCCCCCGTCATATAGTATTTCGAAAAGGCAAGACTTTTTGCCCAGCTGTTCTATTAGGTCTTGAGATGATAAATACCAAGTTTGAAGTCAATGGGATGAAAAATGTTTGCTTAGGGGGAAAAAGCATGAACACAGTGAATGTGCCAAAATAGGCCAAAATTGGACATTAAAAAATTCATAGCTCACTTCCTGTACATTTTAGCTACATGGTCCCAATAGACTTTTTTGTGCGTCTCGGGGTGCTACACGTGCCTGCCAATTTTCGTTGCTCTAGCTCAAACGTGCCGGGCTTGGTTTTTATTTTTCTATGCTAGGGGGCGCTATAGAGTCGCGTTGTTATAACGACTTCATAATATCAAATTTTTCGCCGGACCTGAGGAGTGTGCAAAGTTCGGTGAGTTTTCGTGAATATTTAGGTCCCCAAAATCGCGATTGTTTGCGGAGAATAAAGAAGAAGAAGAAGAAGAAGAAGAAGAAGAAGAAGAAGAAGAAGAAGAATAACTAGAGCTGCGAGCAGCTATAAAGGGCCCTCGCAGCCCGGGCCACGTTGGAGTCCTTGCACGTTGGGGTACTTGCACGTTAGGGTCCTGGCACGTTGGGGTACTGGCATATTGGAAGCAAAATTTCTTTGAAAATGGCATAATAAACGTTTACATGTAGAATATTTTTTTTGCCAGTGTGTGTCAAGCTCAACGGGTTTTGGTGATTGTTAAGACCTGCAAAAATCAGCGTCCTTTTTTATTTTTAGGCAATGAGTTGCCCTGATTGGTATTTTTTTTGTAAAAGTGTATATATACATCATCGTTCGTTGTACTCATTGCACAATGTTACTTTTATTGTCCAAAGGGGCAATCAAAAATGAATAAAACAAAATGGAAACGTACATACATTTGGATCGGTGTGAAGCCAGTGAACAATTTGAGTGGTGGAAACTAAAAGAATATTCAGAAATGACTTAGTCATCACACTTAGAATGAGTTTACATTTTTTGTACAAAATACCGTATGTGGGTTTTTTTTTTATATAAGCCTCAAGGGCTAGGTGGCGCTGTATTTATAACTGAATGTTGTCATCGAGATACCTTCAGGCCTTGATTATGAGCATACATGTCAAGTGTGGGATTTTTTTGGGAGCATGTACCGTGGAGTTATTAAGCATATCCTTCATTCACGATATTGCTTTTAATGTCCACAGAGGCTATCAAAAATAAATAAAAATATATATATGTTTGGATAAGTCTGATGCCAGTGAACATTTTGAGTGGTGGAAACTAAAAGAATATTCATAAATGACTTAGTTATCACACTTAGAATGAGTTTACATTTTTTGTACAAAATACCGTATGTGGGGTATTTTTTTTTTATGCCTCAAGGGCTAGGTGGCGCTGCATATATAACTGAATGTTGTCATAGAGATAGCTTCAGGCCTTGACGATAAACATACATGTCAAGTTTGGGATTTTTTGGAGCATGTACCGGGGAGTTATTAAGCATATCCTTTTTCAGTGCGAAACACAAATTTTGATGCCCCGCCTTCATCATATAGTATTTCGAAAGGTCAAGATTTTTCCCCCTGTCGTTGGCTCAGGTCTTGACATGGTCCAGGTCAAGTCTTAACTCAGTCAGATGAAACGTGTAGGAGAAGTGGGCAAAAGTCTGCGCCCTGTGAATGTGCAAAAATTGTCAAAAATGGGACATTCAAAAATTCGTAGCTCACTTCCTGTTCATTTTAGCATATGGGTCCAAGAGACTTTTTTGTAGGTCTTGGGCTCCCTCATACACCTAAAAATATTCATCGTTCTTGCTTAAACGTACAACCGGGGCTGCTTCGTTAAAAACTTCTAGGGGGCGCTATTGAGTCATTTTTGTAAAAATAGCACAATCAACAATAAAATATTGCTCATTTTACCAGGCCAGATGTGTGCCAAGTTTCATGAGTTTCTGTGCATGTTTAGACCCTCAAAACTGGCGTTGTTTTCTTGGCGAACAGCGCTTAGCCACACCCACAGCAATTCGCGAAAACTCACAAACTTCGTGTTGTGACATCATGAAGGCCGAAACCCTCATCTGAGCAAATATGAGGTAGGTCCAGTTAACGTGTTTGGAGAAAAACGTAGAAGAAAATTCGTAATAAAAAAAATTGCCACTTGGTGGCGCTATCAGTTAGATGAAATATAAGTCAGTAGATGTCTTTAGGGCTGGACTCTCATCAAATGTGTGAAATTTTGAGAAGATAGGATCATCTCGGTCAAGTTAATGCAGCTTTTATTTTCACGAAAAATCTTCAGACTTTGCGTCACCGTAGCGGCCACGCCCTTTGGCGAAAAGTTACAATATTCGGTGTGGGGCATGATCAACATCTTAAGGCTTTTCTGACCAATTTTCAAATGGATCCCTTCAACAAGCTCAGCACAGTAGCTAAAAACGTAAAGTATGACATTTATTGTAACCACTAGGTGGCGCTATATGTATAACTGAATTTTATCATATAGATGTTTTCAGGCCGTGACTATTACGTTGCCTGAGAAGTTTGAGATTTTTTGGAGCTTGAACATGGGAGTTATTAAGCATTTGCTCTTTCTCGACAAATGAAATTTTAAAGGCAATATTTGATGCCCCGCCCCCGTCATATAGTATTTCAAAAAGGCAAGATGTTTTGCCCAGTTTTTCTCTCAGGTCTTGAGATGATAAATGCCAAGTTTGAAGTCAATTGGATGAAAAATTTTTGCAAAGGGGGAAAAAGCATGACCACAGTGAATGTGCCAAAATAGGCCAAAATTGGACATAAAAAAATTCATAGCTCACTTCCTGTACATTTTAGCTACATGGTCCCAATAGACTTTTTTGTGCGTCTCGCGGTGCTACACGTGCCTGCCAATTTTTGTTGCTCTAGCTCAAACGTGCCGGGCTTGGTTTTTATTTTTCTACGCTAGGGGGCGCTATCGAGTCGCATTGTTATGACGACTTCATAATATCAAATTTTTCGCCGGGCCTGAGGAGTGTGCAAAGTTTGGTGAGTTTTCGTGAATGTTTAGGTACCCAAAATCGCGATCGTTTGTGGAGAATAAAGAAGAAGAAGAAGAAGAAGAAGAAGAATAATAATAATAATAATAATAATTTTTACAAAAACAATAGGGACCTCGCAGCGGTCGCTGCTCGGGCCCTAATAATTTTTACAAAAACAATAGGGACCTCGCAGCGGTCGCTGCTCGGGCCCTAATAATAATAATAATAATAATAATAATAATAATAATAATAATAATTTTTACAAAAACAATAGGGACCTCGCAGCGGTCGCTGCTCGGGCCCTAACTAGAGCTGCGAGCAGCTATAAAGGGCCCTCGCAGCCCGGGCCACGTTGGAGTCCTTGCACGTTGGGGTACTTGCACGTTAGGGTACTGGCACGTTGGGGTACTGGCACGTTGGGGTACTGGCATATTGGAAGCAAAATTTCGTGAAAATGGCATAATAAACGTTTACATGTAGAATATTTTTTTTGCCAGTGTGTGTCAAGCTCAACGGGTTTTGGTGATTGTTAAGACCTGCAAAAATCAGCGTCCTTTTTTATTTTTAGGCAATGAGTTGCCCTGATTGATATTTTTTGTAAAAGTGTATATATACATCATCGCTCGTTGTACTCATTGCACAATGTTACTTTTATTGTCCAAAGGGGCAATCAAAAATGAATAAAACAAAATGGAAACGTACATACGTTTTGATCGGTGTGAAGCCAGTGAACAATTTGAGTGGTGGAAACTAAAAGAATATTCAGAAATGACTTAGTCATCACACTTAGAATGAGTTTAAATTTTTTTGTACAAAATACCGTATGTGGGTTTTTTTTTTTATATAAGCCTCAAGGGCTAGGTGGCGCTGTATTTATAACTGAATGTTGTCATCGAGATACCTTCAGGCCTTGATTATAAGCATACATGTCAAGTGTGGGATTTTTTTTGGAGCATGTACCGTGGAGTTATTAAGCATATCCTTCATTCACGATATTGCTTTTAATGTCCACAGAGGCTATCAAAAATAAATAAAAATATATATATGTTTGGATAAGTCTGATGCCAGTGAACATTTTGAGTGGTGGAAACTAAAAGAATATTCATAAATGACTTAGTTATCACACTTAGAATGAGTTTACATTTTTTGTACAAAATACCGTATGTGGGGTATTTTTTTTTTATGCCTCAAGGGCTAGGTGGCGCTGCATATATAACTGAATGTTGTCATAGAGATAGCTTCAGGCCTTGACGATAAACATACATGTCAAGTTTGGGATTTTTTGGAGCATGTACCGGGGAGTTATTAAGCATATCCTTTTTCAGTGCGAAACACAAATTTTGATGCCCCGCCTTCATCATATAGTATTTCGAAAGGTCAAGATTTTTCCCCCTGTCGTTGGCTCAGGACTTGACATGGTCCAGGTCAAGTCTTAACTCAGTCAGATGAAACGTGTAGGAGAAGTGGGCAAAAGTCTGCCCCCTGTGAATGTGCAAAAATCGTCAAAAATGGGACATTCAAAAATTCGTACCTCACTTCCTGTTCATTTTAGCATATGGGTCCAAGAGACTTTTTTGTAGGTCTTTGGCTCCCTCATACACGTAAACATTTTCGTAGATCTTGCTTAAACGTAGAATCGGGGCTGCTTCGTTAAAAATTTCTAGGGGGCGCTATTGAGTCATTTTTGTAAAAATAGTACAATCAACAATAAAATATTGTTCATTTTACCAGGCCAGATGTGTGTGCCAAGTTTCATGAGTTTCTGCGCATGTTTAGACCCTCAAAACTGGCGTTGTTTTCTTGGCGAACAGTGCTTAGCCACGCCCACAGCGATTCGCGAAAACTCACAAACTTCGTGTTGTGACATCATGAAGGCCGAAACCCTCATCTGAGCAAATATGAGGTTGGTCCAGTTAACGTGTTTGGAGAAAAATGTACAAGAAAATTCGTAAGAAAAAAAATTGCCACTAGGTGGCGCTATCAGTAAGATGAAATATAAGTTCGTAGATGTCTTAAGGGCTGGACTCTCATCAAATGTGTGAAATTTTGAGAAGATAGGATCATCTCGGTCAAGTTCATGCAGCTTTTATTGTCACGAAAAATTTTCGGATTTTGCGTCACCGTAGCGGCCACGCCCTTTGGCGAAATGTTACAATATTCGGTGTGGGGCATGATCAACATCTTAAGGCTTTTCTGACCAATTTTCAACTGGATCCCTTCAACGAGCTCAGCACAGTAGCTAAAAACGTAAAGTATGACAATTATTGTTACCACTAGGTGGCGCTACATGGATAACTGAATTTTATCATATAGATGTTTTCAGGCCGTGACTATTACGTTGCCTGAGAAGTTTGAGATTTTTTGGAGCTTGAACATGGGAGTTATTAAGCATTTGCTCTTTCTGGACAAATGAAATTTTAAAGGCAATATTTGATGCCCCGCCCCCGTCATATAGTATTTCGAAAAGGCAATATTTTTTCCCCAGTTGTTCTCTCAGGTCTTGAGATGATAAATGCCAAGTTTGAAGTCAATTGGATGAAAAATGTTTGCAAAGGGGGAAAAAGCATGACCACAGTGAATGTGCCAAAATAGGCCAAAATTGGACATTAAAAAATTCATAGCTCGCTTCCTGTACATTTTAGCTACATGGTCCCAATAGACCTTTTTGTGCGTCTCGGGGTGCTACACGTGCCTGCCAATTTTTGTTGCTCTAGCTCAAACGTGCCGGGCTTGGTTTTTATTTTTCTACGCTAGGGGGCGCTATCGAGTCGCATTGTTATGACGACTTAATAATATCAAATTTTTCGCCGGGCCTGAGGAGTGTGCAAAGTTCGGTGAGTTTTCGTGAATGTTTAGGTACCCAAAATCGCGATTGTTTGCGGAGAATAAAGAAGAAGAAGAAGAAGAATAATAACTAGAGCTGCGAGCAGCTATAAAGGGCCCTCGCAGCCCGGGCCACGTTGGGGTCCTTGCACGTTGGGGTACTGGCATATTGGAAGCAAAATTTCTTTGAAAATGGCATAATAAACGTTTACATGTAGAATATTTTTTTGCCAGTGTGTGTGTCAAGCTCAACGGATTTTGGTGATTGTTAAGACCTGCAAAAATCAGCGTCCTTTTTTATTTTTAGGCAATGAGTTGCCCTGATTGGTATTTTTTGTAAAAGTGTATATACACATCATCGCTCGTTGTACTCATTGCACAATGTTACTTTTATTGTCCAAAGGGGCAATCAAAAATGAATAAAACAAAATGGAAACGTACATACGTTTGGATAAATACCGTATGTGGGGTTTTTTTTTTTTTCATGCCTCAAGGGCTAGGTGGCACTGCATATATAACTGAATGTTGTCATGGAGATAACTTCAGGCCTTGACGATAAACATACATGTCAAGTTTGGGATTTTTTGGAGCATGTACCGGGGAGTTATCAAGCATATCCTTTTTCATTGTGAAACACAAATTTTGATGCCCCGCCCTCATCATATAGTATTTCCAAAAGTAAAGATTTTTCCGTCTGTTGTTGGCTCAGGTCTTGACATGGTCCAGGCCAAGTCTTAACTCAGTCGGATGAAACGTGTAGGAGAAGTGGGCAAAAGTCTGCCCCCTGTGAATGTGCAAAAATCGTCAAAAATGGGACATTAAAAAATTCGTAGCTCACTTCCTGTTCATTTTAGCATATGGGTACAAGAGACTTTTTTGTAGGTCTTGGGCTCCCTCATACACCTAAAAATATTCGTCGTTCTTGCTTAAACGTACAACTGGGGCTGTTTCGTTAAAGATTTCTAGGGGGCGCTATTGAGTCATTTTTGTAAAAATAGCACAATCGCCGATAAAAAATTGCTCATTTTGCCAGGCCAGCTGTGTGTGCCAAGTTTCGTGTGTTTCTGTGCCAGTTTAGGCCCTCAAAATTGGCGTTGTTTTCTTGGCGAACAGCGCTTAGCCACGCCCACAGCGACTCGCGAAAACTCACAAACTTCGTGTTGTGACAGCATGAAGGCCGACACCCTCATCTGAGCAAATATGAGGTAGGTCCAGTTAACATGGTTGGAGAAAAACGTAGAAGAAAATTCGTAAGAAAAAAAATTGCCACTAGGTGGCGCTATCAGTTAGATGAAATGTAAGTTAGTAGATGTCTTTAGAGCTGGACTCTCATCAAATGTGTGAAATTTTGAGAAGATAGGATCATCTCGGTCAAGTTAATGCAGCTTTTATTGTCACGAAAAATCTTCAGACTTTGCGTCACCGTAGCGGCCACGCCCTTTGGCGAAAAGTTACAATATTCGGTGTGGGGCATCATCAACATCTTAAGGCTTTTCTGACCAATTTTCAAATGGATCCCTTCAACGAGCTCAGCACAGTAGCTAAAAACGTAAAGTATGACATTTATTGTAACCACTAGGTGGCGCTATATGTATAACTGAATTTTGTCATATAGATGTTTTCAGGCCGTGACTATTACGTTGCCTGAGAAGTTTGAGATTTTTTGGAGCTCGAACATGGGAGTTATTAAGCATTTGCTCTTTCTGGACAAATGAAATTTTAAAGGCAATATTTGATGCCCCGCCCCCGTCATATAGTATTTCGAAAAGGCAAGACTTTTTGCCCAGCTGTTCTCTTAGGTCTTGAGATGATAAATGCCAAGTTTGAAGTCAATTGGATGAAAAATGTTTGCAAAGGGGGAAAAAGCATGACCACAGTGAATGTGCCAAAATAGGCCAAAATTGGACATTAAAAAATTCATAGCTCACTTCCTGTACATTTTAGCTACATGGTCCCAATAGACTTTTTTGTGCGTCTCGGGGTGCTACACGTGCCTGCCAATTTTTGTTGCTCTAGCTCAAACGTGCCGGGCTTGGTTTTTATTTTTCTACGCTAGGGGGCGCTATAGAGTCGCGTTGTTATAACGACTTCATAATATCAAATTTTTCGCCGGACCTGAGGAGTGTGCAAAGTTCGGTGAGTTTTCGTGAATATTTAGGTACCCAAAATCGCGATTGTTTGCGGAGAATAAAGAAGAAGAAGAATAATAATAATAATAATAATAATAATAATTTTTACAAAAACAATAGGGACCTCGCAGCGGTCGCTGCTCGGGCCCTAACTAGAGCTGCGAGCAGCTATAAAGGGCCCTCGCAGCCCGGGCCACGTTGGGGTACTTGCACGTTGGGGTACTTGCACGTTGGGGTACTGGCACGTTGGGGTACTGGCAAGTTTAGGTACGGCACATTGGAAGCAGAATTTCTTTGAAAATGGCATGATAAACCTTGACATGTGGATTTTTTTTTTTTTTGTAAAAATACCGTTAAGTTGGTGTATTTTTTTTTATGCCTCTAGGGCTAGGTGGCGCTGTATATATAATGGAATGTTGTCATAGGGATACCTTCAAGCCTTGACTCTAAACATACATGTCAAGTGTGGGATTTTTTTGGAGCATGTACCGTGGAGTTATTAAGCATATCCTTCATTCACGATATTGCTTTTAATGTCCATAGAGGCTATCAAAAATAAATAAAAAAGTACATGTTTGGATAAGTCTAATGCCAGTGAACATTTTGAGTGGTGGAAAGTAAAAGAATATTCATAAATGACTTAGTTATCACACTTAGAATGAGTTTACATTTTTTGTACAAAATACCGTATGTGGGGTATTTTTTTGTTTTGCCTCAAGGGCGAGGTGGCGCTGCATATATAACTGAATGTTGTCATAGAGATACCTTCAGGCCTTGACGATAAACATACATGTCAAGTTTGGGATTTTTTGGAGCATGTATCGGGGAGTTATTAAGCATATCCTTTTTCAGTGCGAAACACAAATTTTGATGCCCCGCTCTCATCATATAGTATTTCCAAAAGTCAAGATTTTTCCGTCTGTTGTTGGCTCAGGTCTTGGCATGGTCCAGGTCAAGTCATAAGTCAGTCGGATAAAACATGTAGGAGAAGTGGGCAAAAGTATGCCCCCTGAAAATGTGCAAAAATCGTCAAAAATGGGACATTCAAAAATTCGTACCTCACTTCCTGTTCATTTTAGCATATGGGTCCAAGAGACTTTTTTGTAGGTCTTTGGCTCCCTCATACACGTAAACATTTTCGTAGATCTTGCTTAAACGTAGAATCGGGGCTGCTTCGTTAAAAATTTCTAGGGGGCGCTATTGAGTCATTTTTGTAAAAATAGTACAATCAACAATAAAATATTGTTCATTTTACCAGGCCAGATGTGTGTGCCAAGTTTCATGAGTTTCTGCGCATGTTTAGACCCTCAAAACTGGCGTTGTTTTCTTGGCGAACAGTGCTTAGCCACGCCCACAGCGATACGCGAAAACTCACAAACTTCGTGTTGTGACATCATGAAGGCCGAAACCCTCATCTGAGCAAATATGAGGTTGGTCCAGTTAACGTGTTTGGAGAAAAATGTACAAGAAAATTCGTAAGAAAAAAAATTGCCACTAGGTGGCGCTATCAGTAAGATGAAATATAAGTTCGTAGATGTCTTAAGGGCTGGACTCTCATCAAATGTGTGAAATTTTGAGAAGATAGGATCATCTCGGTCAAGTTCATGCAGCTTTTATTGTCACGAAAAATTTTCGGACTTTGCGTCACCGTAGCGGCCACGCCCTTTGGCAAAAAGTTACAATATTCGGTGTGGGGCATGATCAACATCTTAAGGCTTTTCTGACCAATTTTCAACTGGATCCCTTCAACGAGCTCGGCACAGTAGCTAAAAACGTAAAGTATGACATTTATTGTTACCACTAGGTGGCGCTATATGTATAACTGAATTTTATCATATAGATGCTTTCAGGCCGTGACTATTACGTTGCCTGAGAAGTTTGAGATTTTTTGGAGCTTGAACATGGGAGTTATCACACTTAGAATGAGTTGACATTTTTTGTACAAAATACCGTATGTGGGGTATTTTTTTTTCACGCCTGAAGGGCTAGGTGGCGCTGCATATATAACTGAATTTTGTCATAGAGATACCTTCAGGCTTTGACTATAAACATACATGTCAAGTTTGGGATTTTTTGGAGCATGTACCGACCGGGGAGTTATTAAGCATATCCTTTTTCAGTGCGAAACACAAAATTTGATGCCCCGCCCTCATCATATAGTATTTCCAAAAGTCAAGATTTTTCTGCCTGTAGTTGGCTCAGGTCTTGACATGGTCCAGGTCAAGTCTAAAGTCAGTCGGATGAAATGTGTAGGAGAAGTGGGCAAAAGTATGCCCCCTGAAAATGTGCAAAAATCGTCAAAAATGGGACATTCAAAAATTCATAGCTCACTTCCTGTTCATTTTAGCACATGGGTCCAAGAGACGTTTTTGTAGGTCTTGGACTCCCTCATACACCTAAAAATTTTCGTAGATCTTGCTTAAACGTACAATCGGGGCTGCTTCGTTAAAAATTTCTAGGGGGCGCTATTGAGTCATTTTTGTAAAAATAGGACAATACATGATAAAATATTGCTCATTTTGCCAGGCCAGATGTGTGTGCCAAGTTTCATTAGTTTCTGCGCATGTTTAGACCATCAAAACTAGCGTTGTTTTCTTGGCGAACAGTGCTTAGCCACGCCCACAGCGATTCGCGAAAACTCACAAACTTCGTGTTGTGACATCATGAAGGCCGAAACCCCCATCTGAGCAAATATGAGGTTGGTCCAGTTAACGTGTTTGGAGAAAAATGTACAAGAAAATTCGTAAGAAAAAAAATTGCCACTAGGTGGCGCTATCAGTAAGATGAAATATAAGTTCGTAGATGTCTTAAGGGCTGGACTCTCATCAAATGTGTGAAATTTTGAGAAGATAGGATCATCTCGGTCAAGTTCATGCAGCTTTTATTGTCACGAAAAATCTTCAGACTTTGCGTCACCGTAGCGGCCACGCCCTTTGGCGAAAAGTTACAATATTCGGTGTGGGGCATCATCAACATCTTAAGGCTTTTCTGACCAATTTTCAACTGGATCCCTTCAACGAGCTCAGCACAGTAGCTAAAAGCGTAAAGTATGACATTTATTGTAACCACTAGGTGGCGCTATATGTGTAACTGAATTTTTTCATATAGGTGTTTTCAGGCCGTGACTATTACGTTGCCTGAGAAGTTTGAGATTTTTTGGAGCTTGTACATGGGAGTTATTCAGCATTTGCTCTTTCTGGACAAATGAAATTTTAAAGGCAATATTTGATGCCCCGCCCCTGTCATATAGTATTTCGAAAACGCAAGATTTTTTGCCTAGTTTTTCTCTTAAGTCTTGAGATGATAAATGCCAAGTTTGAAGTCAATTGGATGAAAAATGTTTGCATAGGGGGAAAAAGCATGACCACAGTGAATGTGCCAAAATAGGCCAAAATTGGACATAAAAAAATTCATAGCTCACTTCCTGTACATTTTAGCTACATGGTCCCAATAGACTTTTTTGTGCGTCTCGGGGTGCTACACGTGCCTGCCAATTTTCGTTGCTCTAGCTCAAACGTGCCGGGCTTGGTTTTTATTTTTCTACGCTAGGGGGCGCTATAGAGTCGCGTTGTTATAACGACTTCATAATATCAAATTTTTCGCCAGACCTGAAGAGTGTGCAAAGTTCGGTGAGTTTTCGTGAATGTTTAGGTACCCAAAATCGCGATTGTTTGCGGAGAATAAAGAATAATAATAACTAGAGCTGCGAGCAGCTATAAAGGGCCCTCGCAGCCCGGGCCACGTTGGGGTCCTTGCACGTTGGGGTACTTGCACGTTGGGGTACTGGCACGTTGGGGTACTGGCATATTGGAAGCAAAATTTCTTTGAAAATGGCATAATAAACGTTTATATGGAGAATATTTTTTTTGCCAGTGTCTGTCAAGCTCAACGGATTTTGGTGATTGTTAAGACCTGCAAAAATCAGCGTCCTTATTTATTTTTAGGCAATGAGTTGCCCTGATTGGTATTTTTTTTGTAAAAGTGTATATACACATCATCGCTCGTTGTACTCATTGCACAATGTTTACTTTTATTGTCCAAAGGGGCAATCAAAAATGAATAAAACAAAATGGAAACGTACATACGTTTGGATCGGTGTGAAGCCAGTGAACAATTTGAGTGGTGGAAACTAAAAGAATATTCATAAATGACTTCGTTATCACACTTAGAATGAGTGTACATTTTTTGTACAAAATACCGTATGTGGGGTATTTTTTTAATTTTTTTTTATATAAGCCTCAACGGCTAGGTGGCGCTGTATTTATAACTGAATGTTGTCATAGAGATACCTTCAGGCCTTGATTATAAGCATACATGTCAAGTGTGGGATTTTTTTTGGAGCATGTACCGTGGAGTTATTAAGCATATCCTTCATTCACGATATTGCTTTTAATGTCCATAGAGGCTATCAAAAATAAATAAAAATATATATATGTTTGGATAAGTCTGATGCCAGTGAACATTTTGAGTGGTGGAAACTAAAAGAATATCCATAAATGACTGAGTTATCACACTTAGAATGAGTTTACATTTTTTGTACAAAATACCGTATGTGGGGTATTTTATTTTCATGCCTCAAGGGCTAGGTGGCGCTGCATATATAACTGAATGTTGTCATAGAGATAACTTCAGGCCTTGACGATAAACATACATGTCAAGTTTGGGATTTTTTGGAGCATGTACCGGGGAGTTATCAAGCATATCCTTTTTCATTGCGAAACACAAATTTTGATGCCACGCCCTCATCATATAGTATTTCGAAAAGTCAAGATTTTCCCCCCTGTCGTTGGCTCAGGTCTTGACATTGTCCAGGTCAAGTCTTAACTCAGTCGGATGAAACGTGGAGAAGAAGTGGGCAAAAGTATGCCCCCTGTAAATGTGCAAAAATCATCAAAAATGGGACATTCAAAAATGCGTAGCTCACTTCCTGTTCATTTTAGCATATGGGTCCAAGAGACTTTTATGTAGGTTTTGGGCTCCCTCATACACCTAAAATTTTTCGTAGATCTTGCTTAAACGTACAACCGGGGCTGCTTCGTTAAAATTTTCTAGGGGTCGCTATTGAGTCATTTTTGTAAAAATAGCACAATCAACATTAAAATATTGCTCATTTTACCAGGCCAGATGTGTGTGCCAAGTTTCATGAGTTTCTGTGCATGTTTAGACCTTCAAAACCGGCGTTGTTTTCTTGGCGAACAGCGCTTAGCCACGCCCACAGCAATTCACGAAAACTCACAAACTTCGTGTTGTGACATCATGAAGGCCGAAACCCTCATCTGAGCAAATCTGAGGTAGGTCCAGTTAACGTGTTTGGACAAAAACGTAGAAGAAAATTCGTAAGAAAAAAAAAATGCCACTAGGTGGCGCTATCAGTAAGATTAAATATAAGTTCGTAGATGTCTTTAGGGCTGGACTCTCATCAAATGTGTGAAATTTTGAGAAGATAGGATCATCTCGGTCAAGTTAATGCAGCTTTTATTGTCACGAAAAATCTTCAGACTTTGCGTCACCGTAGCGGCCACGCCCTTTGGCGAAAAGTTACAATATTCGGTGTGGGGCATGATCAACATCTTAAGGCTTTTCTGACCAATTTTCAACTGGATCCCTTCAACGAGCTCAGCACTGTAGCTAAAAACGTAAAGTATGACATTTATTGTAACCACTAGGTGGCGCTATATGTATAACTGAATTTTATCATATAGATGTTTTCAGGCCGTGACTATTACGTTTTCTGAGAAGTTTGAGATTTTTCGGAGCTTGAACATGGGAGTTATTAAGCATTTGCTCTTTCTGGACAAATGAAATTTTCAAGGCAATATTTGATGCCCCGCCCCCGTCATATAGTATTTCAAAAAGTCAAGGTTTTTTGCCCAGTTGTTGTCTCAGGTCTTGAGATGATAAATGCCAATTTTGAAGTCAACTGGATGAAAAATGTTTGCAAAGGGGGAAAAAGCATGACCACAGTGAATGTGCCAAAATAGGCCAAAATTGGACATTAAAAAATTCATAGCTCATTTCCTGTACATTTTAGCTACATGGTCCCAATAGACTTTTTTGTGCGTCTCGGGGTGCTACACGTGCCTGCCAATTTTCGTTGCTCTAGCTCAAACGTGCCGGGCTTGGTTATTATTTTTCTACGCTAGGGGGCGCTATAGAGTCGCGTTGTTATGACGCCTTCATAATATCAAATTTTTCGCCGGGCCCGAAGAGTGCGCAAAGTTCGGTGAGTTTTCGTGAATGTTTAGGTACCCAAAATTGCGATCGTTTGCGGAGAATAAAGAAGAAGAAGAGGAATAATAATAATAATAATAATAATAATAATAATAATAATTTTTACAAAAACAATAGGGACCTCGCAGCGGTCGCTGCTCGGGCCCTAATAATAAATAATAATAATTTTTACAAAAACAATAGGGACCTCGCAGCGGTCGCTGCTCGGGCCCTAACTAGAGCTGCGAGCAGCTATAAAGGGCCCTCGCAGCCCGGGCCACGTTGGGGTCCTTGCACGTTGGGGTACTGGCACGTTGGGGTACTGGCATATTGGAAGCAAAATTTCTTTGAAAATGGCATAATAAACGTTTACATGTAGAATATTTTTTTTGCCAGTGTCTGTCAAGCTCAACGGATTTTGGTGATTGTTAAGACCTGCAAAAATCAGCGTCCTTATTTATTTTTAGGCAATGAGTTGCCCTGATTGGTATTTTTTTGTAAAAGTGTATATACACATCATCGCTCATTGTACTCATTGCACAATGTTTACTTTTATTGTCCAAAGGGGCAATCAAAAATGAATAAAACAAAATGGAAACGTACATACGTTTGGATCGGTGTGAAGCCAGTGAACAATTTGAGTGGTGGAAACTAAAAGAATATTCATAAATGACTTAGTTATCACACTTAGAATGAGTGTACATTTTTTGTACAAAATACCGTATGTGGGGTATTTTTTTTATTTTTTTTATATAAGCCTCAACGGCTAGGTGGCGCTGTATTTATAACTGAATGTTGTCATAGAGATACCTTCAGGCCTTGATTATAAGCATACATGTCAAGTGTGGGATTTTTTTTGTAGCATGTACCGTGGAGTTATTAAGCATATCCTTCATTCACGATATTGCTTTTAATGTCCATAGAGGCTATCAAAAATAAATAAAAAAAAATATATGTTTGGATAAGTCTGATGCCAGTGAACATTTTGAGTGGTGGAAACTAAAAGAATATTCATAAATGACTTCGTTATCACACTTAGAATGAGTTTACATTTTTTGTACAAAATACCATATGTGGGGTATTTTTTTTTCATGCCTCAAGGGCTAGGTGGCGCTGCATATATAACTGAATGTTGTCATAGAGATAACTTCAGGCCTTGACGATAAACATACATGTCAAGTTTGGGATTTTTTGGAGCATGTACCGGGGAGTTATCAAGCATATCCTTTTTCATTGCGAAACACAAATTTTGATGCCCCGCCCTCATCATATAGTATTTCGAAAAGTCAAAATTTTTCCCCCTGTCGTTGGCTCAGGTCTTGACATGGTCCAGGCCAAGTCTTAACTCAGTCGGATGAAACGTGTAGGAGAGGTGGGCAAAAGTCTGCCCCCTGTGAATGTGCAAAAATCGTCAAAAATGGGACATTCAAAAATTCGTAGCTCACTTCCTGTTCATTTTAGCATATGGGTACAAGAGACTTTTTTGTAGGTCTTGGGCTCCCTCATACACCTGAAAATATTCGCCGTTCTTGCTTAAACGTACAACCGGGGCTGCTTCGTTAAAAATTTCGAGGGGGCGCTATTGAGTCATTTTTGTAAAAATAGCACAATCAACAATAAAATATTGCTCATTTTACCAGGCCAGATGTGTGTGCCAAGTTTCATGAGTTTCTGTGCATGTTTAGACCCTCCAAATTGGTGTTGTTTTCTTGGCGAACAGCGCTTAGCCACGCCCACAGCGATTCGCGAAAACTCACAAACTTCGTGTTGTGACATCATGAAGACCGAAACCCTCATCTGAGCAAATATGAGGTAGGTCCAGTTAACGTGTTTGGAGAAAAACGTAGAAGAAAATTCGTAAGAAAAAAATTGCCACTAGGTGGCGCTATCAGTAAGATGAAATATAAGTTCATAGATGTCTTTAGGGCTGGACTCTCATCAAATGTGTGAAATTTTGAGAAGATAGGATCATCTCGGTCAAGTTAATGCAGCTTTTATTGTCACGAAAAATCTTCAGACTTTGCGTCACCGTAGCGGCCACGCCCTTTGGCGAAAAGTTACAATATTCGGTGTGGGGCATGATCAACATCTTAAGGCTTTTCTGACCAATTTTCAAATGGATCCCTTCAACAAGCTCAGCACAGTAGCTAAAAACGTAAAGTATGACATTTATTGTAACCACTAGGTGGCGCTATATGTATAACTGAATTTTATCATATAGATGTTTTCAGGCCGTGACTATTACGTTGCCTGAGAAGTTTGAGATTTTTTGGAGCTTGAACATGGGAGTTATTAAGCATTTGCTCTTTCTGGACAAATGAAATTTTAAAGGCAATATTTGATGCCCCGCCCCCGTCATATAGTATTTCAAAAAGGCAAGATGTTTTGCCCAGTTGTTCTCTCAGGTCTTGAGATGATAAATGCCAAGTTTGAAGTCAATTGGATGAAAAATGTTTGCAAAGGGGGAAAAAGCATGACCACAGTGAATGTGCCAAAATAGGCCAAAATTGGACATTAAAAAATTCATAGCTCACTTCCTGTACATTTTAGCTACATGGTCCCAATAGACTTTTTTGTGCGTCTCGGGGTGCTACACGTGCCTGCCAATTTTTGTTGCTCTAGCTCAAACGTGCCGGGCTTGGTTTTTATTTTTCTACGCTAGGGGGCGCTATCGAGTCGCATTGTTATGACGACTTAATAATATCAAATTTTTCGCCGGGCCTGAGGAGTGTGCAAAGTTCGGTGAGTTTTCGTGAATGTTTAGGTACCCAAAATCGCGATCGTTTGCGGAGAATAAAGAAGAAGAAGAAGAAGAAGAAGAAGAAGAAGAAGAAGAAGAAGAAGAAGAAGAAGAAGAAGAAGAAGAAGAAGAATTTTTACAAAAACAATAGGGACCTCGCAGCGGTCGCTGCTCGGGCCCTAACTAGAGCTGCGAGCAGCTATAAAGGGCCCTCGCAGCCCGGGCCACGTTGGGGTCCTTGCACGTTGGGGTACTGGCACGTTGGGGTACTGGCATATTGGAAGCAAAATTTCTTTGAAAATGGCATAATAAACGTTTACATGTAGAATATTTTTTTTGCCAGTGTCTGTCAAGCTCAACGGATTTTGGTGATTGTTAAGACCTGCAAAAATCAGCGTCCTTATTTATTTTTAGGCAATGAGTTGCCCTGATTGGTATTTTTTTGTAAAAGTGTATATACACATCATCGCTCATTGTACTCATTGCACAATGTTTACTTTTATTGTCCAAAGGGGCAATCAAAAATGAATAAAACAAAATGGAAACGTACATACGTTTGGATCGGTGTGAAGCCAGTGAACAATTTGAGTGGTGGAAACTAAAAGAATATTCATAAATGACTTAGTTATCACACTTAGAATGAGTGTACATTTTTTGTACAAAATACCGTATGTGGGGTATTTTTTTTATTTTTTTTATATAAGCCTCAACGGCTAGGTGGCGCTGTATTTATAACTGAATGTTGTCATAGAGATACCTTCAGGCCTTGATTATAAGCATACATGTCAAGTGTGGGATTTTTTTTGTAGCATGTACCGTGGAGTTATTAAGCATATCCTTCATTCACGATATTGCTTTTAATGTCCATAGAGGCTATCAAAAATAAATAAAAAAATATATATGTTTGGATAAGTCTGATGCCAGTGAACATTTTGAGTGGTGGAAACTAAAAGAATATTCATAAATGACTTCGTTATCACACTTAGAATGAGTTTACATTTTTTGTACAAAATACCATATGTGGGGTATTTTTTTTTCATGCCTCAAGGGCTAGGTGGCGCTGCATATATAACTGAATGTTGTCATAGAGATAACTTCAGGCCTTGACGATAAACATACATGTCAAGTTTGGGATTTTTTGGAGCATGTACCGGGGAGTTATCAAGCATATCCTTTTTCATTGCGAAACACAAATTTTGATGCCCCGCCCTCATCATATAGTATTTCGAAAAGTCAAAATTTTTCCCCCTGTCGTTGGCTCAGGTCTTGACATGGTCCAGGCCAAGTCTTAACTCAGTCGGATGAAACGTGTAGGAGAGGTGGGCAAAAGTCTGCCCCCTGTGAATGTGCAAAAATCGTCAAAAATGGGACATTCAAAAATTCGTAGCTCACTTCCTGTTCATTTTAGCATATGGGTACAAGAGACTTTTTTGTAGGTCTTGGGCTCCCTCATACACCTGAAAATATTCGCCGTTCTTGCTTAAACGTACAACCGGGGCTGCTTCGTTAAAAATTTCGAGGGGGCGCTATTGAGTCATTTTTGTAAAAATAGCACAATCAACAATAAAATATTGCTCATTTTACCAGGCCAGATGTGTGTGCCAAGTTTCATGAGTTTCTGTGCATGTTTAGACCCTCCAAATTGGTGTTGTTTTCTTGGCGAACAGCGCTTAGCCACGCCCACAGCGATTCGCGAAAACTCACAAACTTCGTGTTGTGACATCATGAAGACCGAAACCCTCATCTGAGCAAATATGAGGTAGGTCCAGTTAACGTGTTTGGAGAAAAACGTAGAAGAAAATTCGTAAGAAAAAAATTGCCACTAGGTGGCGCTATCAGTAAGATGAAATATAAGTTCATAGATGTCTTTAGGGCTGGACTCTCATCAAATGTGTGAAATTTTGAGAAGATAGGATCATCTCGGTCAAGTTAATGCAGCTTTTATTGTCACGAAAAATCTTCAGACTTTGCGTCACCGTAGCGGCCACGCCCTTTGGCGAAAAGTTACAATATTCGGTGTGGGGCATGATCAACATCTTAAGGCTTTTCTGACCAATTTTCAAATGGATCCCTTCAACAAGCTCAGCACAGTAGCTAAAAACGTAAAGTATGACATTTATTGTAACCACTAGGTGGCGCTATATGTATAACTGAATTTTATCATATAGATGTTTTCAGGCCGTGACTATTACGTTGCCTGAGAAGTTTGAGATTTTTTGGAGCTTGAACATGGGAGTTATTAAGCATTTGCTCTTTCTGGACAAATGAAATTTTAAAGGCAATATTTGATGCCCCGCCCCCGTCATATAGTATTTCAAAAAGGCAAGATGTTTTGCCCAGTTGTTCTCTCAGGTCTTGAGATGATAAATGCCAAGTTTGAAGTCAATTGGATGAAAAATGTTTGCAAAGGGGGAAAAAGCATGACCACAGTGAATGTGCCAAAATAGGCCAAAATTGGACATTAAAAAATTCATAGCTCACTTCCTGTACATTTTAGCTACATGGTCCCAATAGACTTTTTTGTGCGTCTCGGGGTGCTACACGTGCCTGCCAATTTTTGTTGCTCTAGCTCAAACGTGCCGGGCTTGGTTTTTATTTTTCTACGCTAGGGGGCGCTATCGAGTCGCATTGTTATGACGACTTAATAATATCAAATTTTTCGCCGGGCCTGAGGAGTGTGCAAAGTTCGGTGAGTTTTCGTGAATGTTTAGGTACCCAAAATCGCGATCGTTTGCGGAGAATAGAAGAAGAAGAAGAAGAAGAAGAAGAAGAAGAAGAAGAAGAAGAAGAAGAAGAAGAAGAAGAAGAAGAATTTTTACAAAAACAATAGGGACCTCGCAGCGGTCGCTGCTCGGGCCCTAACTAGAGCTGCGAGCAGCTATAAAGGGCCCTCGCAGCCAGGGCCACGTTGGGGTCCTTGCACGTTGGGGTACTTGCACGTTGGGGTACTGGCACATTGGGGTACTGGCATATTTGAAGCAAAATTCCTTTGAAAATGGCATAATAAACGTTTACATGTAGAATAATTTTTTGCCAGTGTGTGTGTCAAGCTCAACGGGTTTTGGTGATTGTTACGACCTGCAAAAATCAGCGTCCTTTTTTATTTTTAGGCAATGAGTTGCCCTGATTGGTATTTTTTTGTAAAAGTGTATATACACATCATCGCTCGTTGTACTCATTGCACAATGTTACTTTTATTGTCCAAAGGGGCAATCAAAAATGAATAAAACAAAATGGAAACGTACATACGTTTGGATCGGTGTGAAGCCAGTGAACAATTTGAGTGGTGGAAACTAAAAGAATATTCATAAATGACTTAGTTATCACACTTAGAATGAGTGTACATTTTTTGTACAAAATACCGTATGTGGGGTATTTTTTCTTTTTTTTTATATAAGCCTCAAGGGCTAGGTGGCGCTGTATTTATAACTGAATGTTGTCATAGAGATACCTTCAGGCCTTGATTATAAGCATACATGTCAAGTGTGGGATTTTTTTTGGAGCATGTACCGTGGAGTTATTAAGCATATCCTTCATTCACGATATTGCTTTTAATGTCCATAGAGGCTATCAAAAATAAATAAAAATATATATATGTTTGGATAAGTCTGATGCCAGTGAACATTTTGAGTGGTGGAAACTAAAAGAATATTCATAAATGACTGAGTTATCACACTTAGAATGAGTTTACATTTTTTGTACAAAATACCGTATGTGGGGTATTTTTTTTTTATGCCTCAAGGGCTAGGTGGCGCTGCATATATAACTGAATGTTGTCATAGAGATAACTTCAGGCCTTGACGATAAACATACATGTCAAGTTTGGGATTTTTTGGAGCATGTACCGGGGAGTTATCAAGCATATCCTTTTTCATTGCGAAACACAAATTTTGATGCCACGCCCTCATCATATAGTATTTCGAAAAGTCAAGATTTTTTCCCCCCTGTCGTTGGCTCAGGTCTTGACATTGTCCAGGTCAAGTCTTAACTCAGTCGGATGAAACGTGGAGAGGAAGTGGGCAAAAGTATGCCCCCTGTAAATGTGCAAAAATCATCAAAAATGGGACATTCAAAAATTCGTAGCTCACTTCCTGTTCATTTTAGCATATGGGTCCAAGAGACTTTTATGTAGGTCTTGGGCTCCCTCATACACCTAAAATTTTTCGTAGATCTTGCTTAAACGTACAACCGGGGCTGCTTTGTTAAAAACCTCTCGGGGGCGCTATTGAGTCATTTTTGTAAAAATAGCACAATCAACAATAAAATATTGCTCATTTTACCAGGCCAGATGTGTGTGCCAAGTTTCATGAGTTTCTGTGCATGTTTAGACCCTCAAAACTGGCGTTGTTTTCTTGGCGAACAGCGCTTAGCCACACCCACAGCAATTCGCGAAAACTCACAAACTTCGTGTTGTGACATCATGAAGGCCGAAACCCTCATCTGAGCAAATATGAAGTAGGTCCAGTTAACGTGTTTGGAGAAAAACGTAGAAGAAAATTCGTAAGAAAAAAAATTGCCACTAGGTGGTGCTATCAGTTAGATGAAATATAAGTCAGTAGATGTCTTTAGGGCTGGACTCTCATCAAATGTGTGAAATTTTGAGAAGATAGGATCATCTCGGTCAAGTTAATGCAGCTTTTATTTTCACGAAAAATCTTCAGACTTTGCGTCACCGTAGCGGCCACGCCCTTTGGCGAAAAGTTACAATATTCGGTGTGGGGCATGATCAACATCTTAAGGCTTTTCTGACCAATTTTCAAATGGATCCCTTCAACAAGCTCAGCACAGTAGCTAAAAACGTAAAGTATGACATTTATTGTAACCACTAGGTGGCGCTATATGTATAACTGAATTTTATCATATAGATGTTTTCAGGCCGTGACTATTACGTTGCCTGAGAAGTTTGAGATTTTTTGGAGCTTGAACATGGGAGTTATTAAGCATTTGCTCTTTCTGGACAAATGAAATTTTAAAGGCAATATTTGATGCCCCGCCCCCGTCATATAGTATTTCAAAAAGGCAAGATGTTTTGCCCAGTTGTTCTCTCAGGTCTTGAGATGATAAATGCCAAGTTTGAAGTCAATTGGATGAAAAATGTTTGCAAAGGGGGAAAAAGCATGACCACAGTGAATGTGCCAAAATAGGCCAAAATTGGACATAAAAAATTTCATAGCTCACTTCCTGTACATTTTAGCTACATGGTCCCAATAGACTTTTTTGTGCGTCTCGGGGTGCTACACGTGCCTGCCAATTTTTGTTGCTCTAGCTCAAACGTGCCGGGCTTGGTTTTTATTTTTCTACGCTAGGGGGCGCTATCGAGTCGCATTGTTATGACGACTTAATAATATCAAATTTTTCGCCGGGCCTGAGGAGTGTGCAAAGTTCGGTGAGTTTTCGTGAATGTTTAGGTACCCAAAATCGCGATTGTTTGCGGAGAATAAAGAATAATAATAATAATAATAATAATAATAATAATAATAATAATAATAACTAGAGCTGCGAGCAGCTATTAAGGGCCCTCGCAGCCCGGGCCACGTTGGAGTCCTTGCACGTTGGGGTACTTGCACGTTAGGGTACTGGCACGTTAGGGTACTGGCACGTTGGGGTACTGGCACGTTGGGGTACTGGCATATTGGAAGCAAAATTTCTTTGAAAATGGCATAATAAACGTTTACATGTAGAATATTTTTTTTGCCAGTGTGTGTCAAGCTCAACGGGTTTTGGTGATTGTTAAGACCTGCAAAAATCAGCGTCCTTTTTTATTTTTAGGCAATGAGTTGCCCTGATTGATATTTTTTGTAAAAGTGTATATACACATCATCGCTCGTTGTACTCATTGCACAATGTTACTTTTATTGTCCAAAGGGGCAATCAAAAATGAATAAAACAAAATGGAAACGTACATACGTTTGGATCGGTGTGAAGCCAGTGAACAATTTGAGTGGTGGAAACTAAAAGAATATTCAGAAATGACTTAGTCATCACACTTAGAATGAGTTTAAATTTTTTTGTACAAAATACCGTATGTGGGTTTTTTTTTTTTATATAAGCCTCAAGGGCTAGGTGGCGCTGTATTTATAACTGAATGTTGTCATCGAGATACCTTCAGGCCTTGATTATAAGCATACATGTCAAGTGTGGGATTTTTTTTGGAGCATGTACCGTGGAGTTATTAAGCATATCCTTCATTCACGATATTGCTTTTAATGTCCACAGAGGCTATCAAAAATAAATAAAAATATATATATATGTTTGGATAAGTCTGATGCCAGTGAACATTTTGAGTGGTGGAAACTAAAAGAATATTCATAAATGACCTAGTTATCACACTCAGAATGAGTTTACATTTTTTGTACAAAATACCGTATGTGGGGTATTTTTTTTTTATGCCTCAAGGGCTAGGTGGCGCTGCATATATAACTGAATGTTGTCATAGAGATAGCTTCAGGCCTTGACGATAAACATACATGTCAGGTTTGGGATTTTTTGGAGCATGTACCGGGGCGTTATTAAGCATATCCTTTTTCAGTGCGAAACACAAATTTTGATGCCCCGCCTTCATCATATAGTATTTCGAAAGGTCAAGATTTTTCCCCCTGTCGTTGGCTCAGGACTTGACATGGTCCAGGTCAAGTCTTAACTCAGTCAGATGAAACGTGTAGGAGAAGTGGGCAAAAGTCTGCCCCCTGTGAATGTGCAAAAATTGTCAAAAATGGGACATTCAAAAATTCGTAGCTCACTTCCTGTTCATTTTAGCATATGGGTCCAAGAGACTTTTTTGTAGGTCTTGGGCTCCCTCATACACCTAAAAATATTCGTCGTTCTTGCTTAAACGTACAACCGGGGCTGCTTCGTTAAAAACTTCTAGGGGGCGCTATTGAGTCATTTTTGTAAAAATAGCACAATCAACAATAAAATATTGCTAATTTTACCAGGCCAGATGTGTGTGCCAAGTTTCATGAGTTTCTGTGCATGTTTAGACCCTCAAAACTGGCGTTATTTTCTTGGCGAACAGCGCTTAGCCACACCCACAGCAATTCGCGAAAACTCACAAACTTCGTGTTGTGACATCATGAAGGCCGAAACCCTCATCTGAGCAAATATGAGGTAGGTCCAGTTAACGTGTTTGGAGAAAAACGTAGAAGAAAATTCGTAAGAAAAAAAATTGCCACTAGGTGGCGCTATCAGTTAGATGAAATATAAGTCAGTAGATGTCTTTAGGGCTGGACTCTCATCAAGTGTGAAATTTTGAGAAGATAGGATCATCTCGGTCAAGTTAATGCAGCTTTTATTTTCACGAAAAATCTTCAGACTTTGCGTCACCGTAGCGGCCACGCCCTTTGGCGAAAAGTTACAATATTCGGTGTGGGGCATGATCAACATCTTAAGGCTTTTCTGACCAATTTTCAAATGGATCCCTTCAACAAGCTCAGCACAGTAGCTAAAAACGTAAAGTATGACATTTATTGTAACCACTAGGTGGCGCTATATGTATAACTGAATTTTATCATATAGATGTTTTCAGGCCGTGACTATTACGTTGCCTGTGAAGTTTGAGATTTTTTGGAGCTTGAACATGGGAGTTATTAAGCATTTGCTCTTTCTGGACAAATGAAATTTTAAAGGCAATATTTGATGCCCCGCCCCCGTCATATAGTATTTCAAAAAGGCAAGATGTTTTGCCCAGTTGTTCTCTCAGGTCTTGAGATGATAAATGCCAAGTTTGAAGTCAATTGGATGAAAAATGTTTGCAAAGGGGGAAAAAGCATGACCACAGTGAATGTGCCAAAATAGGCCAAAATTGGACATAAAAAAATTCATAGCTCACTTCCTGTACATTTTAACTACATGGTCCCAATAGACTTTTTTGTGCGTCTCGGGGTGCTACACGTGCCTGCCAATTTTTGTTGCTCTAGCTCAAACGTGCCGGGCTTGGTTTTTATTTTTCTACGCTAGGGGGCGCTATCGAGTCGCATTGTTAGGACGACTTAATAATATCAAATTTTTCGCCGGGCCTGAGGAGTGTGCAAAGTTCGGTGAGTTTTCGTGAATGTTTAGGTACCCAAAATCGCGATCGTTTGCGGAGAATAAAGAATAATAATAATAACTAGAGCTGCGAGCAGCTATAAAGGGCCCTCGCAGCCCGGGCCACGTTGGGGTCCTTGCACGTTGGGGTACTTGCACGTTGGGGTACTGGCACATTCGGGTACTGGCATATTGGAAGCAAAATTTCTTTGAAAATGGCATAATAAACGTTTACATGTAGAATATTTTTTTGCCAGTGTGTGTATCAAGCTCAACGGGTTTTGGTGATTGTTAAGACCTGCAAAAATCAGCGTCCTTTTTTATTATTAGGCAATGAGTTGCCCTGATTGGTATTTTTTTGTAAAAGTGTATATACACATCATCGCTCGTTGTACTCATTGCACAATGTTACTTTTATTGTCCAAAGGGGCAATCAAAAATGAATAAAACGAAATGGAAACGTACATACGTTTGGATCGGTGTGAAGCCAGTGAACAATTTGAGTGGTGGAAACTAAAAGAATATTCATAAATGACTTAGTTATCACACTTAGAATGAGTGTACATTTTTTGTACAAAATACCGTATGTGGGGTATTTTTTTTTTTTTTTTATATAAGCCTCAAGGGCTAGGTGGCGCTGTATTTATAACTGAATGTTGTCATAGAGATACCTTCAGGCCTTGATTATAAGCATACATGTCAAGTGTGGGATTTTTTTTTTGAGCATGTACCGTGGATTTATTAAGCATAGCCTTCATTCACGATATTGCTTTTAATGTCCATAGAGGCTATCAAAAATACATAAAACTAAATAACAAAAATATGTATGTTTGGATAAGTCTGATGCCAGTGAACATTTTGAGTGGTGGAAACTAAAAGAATATTCATAAATGACTTAGTTATCACACTTAGAATGAGTGTACATTTTTTGTACAAAATACCGTATGTGGGGTATTTTTATTTTTTTTTATATAAGCCTCAAGGGCTAGGTGGCGCTGTATTTATAACTGAATGTTGTCATAGAGATACCTTCAGGCCTTGATTATAAGCATACATGTCAAGTGTGGGATTTTTTTTTGGAGCATGTACCGTGGAGTTATTAAGCATATCCTTCATTCACGATATTGCTTTTAATGTCCATAGAGGCTATCAAAAATAAATAAAAATATATATATGTTTGGATAAGTCTGATGCCAGTGAACATTTTGAGTGGTGGAAACTAAAAAAATATTCATAAATGACTTAGTTATCACACTTAGAATGAGTGTACATTTTTTGTACAAAATACCGTATGTGGGGTATTTTTTTTTCATGCCTCAAGGGCTAGGTGGCGCTGCATATATAACTGAATGTTGTCATAGAGATAACTTCAGGCCTTGACGATAAACATACATGTCAAGTTTGGGATTTTTTGGAGCATGTACCGGGGAGTTATCAAGCATATCCTTTTTCATTGTGAAACACAAATTTTGATGCCCCGCCCTCATCATATAGTATTTCGAAAAGTCAAAATTTTTCCCCCTGTCGTTGGCTCAGGTCTTGACATGGTCCAGGCCAAGTCTTAACTCAGTCGGATGAAACGTGTAGGAGAAGTGGGCAAAAGTCTGCCCCCTGTGAATGTGCAAAAATCGTCAAAAGTGGGACATTCAAAAATTCGTAGCTCACTTCCTGTTCATTTTAGCATATGGGTACAAGAGACGTTTTTGTAGGTCTTGGGCTCCCTCATACACCTAAAAATATTCGGCGTTTTTGCTTAAACGTACAACCGGGGCTGCTTCGTTAAAAATTTCGAGGGGGCGCTATTGAGTCATTTTTGTAAAAATAGCACAATCAACAATAAAATATTGCTCATTTTACCAGGCCAGATGTGTGTGCCAAGTTTCAGGAGTTTCTGTGCATGTTTAGACCCTCAAAACTGGCGTTGTTTTCTTGGCGAACAGCGCTTAGCCACGCCTACAGCAATTCGCGAAAACTCACAAACTTCGTGTTGTGACATCATGAAGGCCGAAACCCTCCTCTGAGCAAATATGAGGTAGGTCCAGTTAACGTGTTTGGAGAAAAACGTAGAAGAAAATTCGTAAGAAGAAAAATTGCCACTAGGTGGCGCTATCAGTTAGATGAAATGTAAGTTAGTAGATGTCTTTAGAGCTGGACTCTCATCAAATGTGTGAAATTTTGAGAAGATAGGATCATCTCGGTCAAGTTAATGCAGCTTTTATTTTCACGAAAAATCTTCAGATTTTGCGTCACCGTAGCGGCCACGCCCTTTGATGAAAAGTTACAATATTCGGTGTGGGGCATGATCAACATCTTAAGGCTTTTCTGACCAATTTTCAAATGGATCCCTTCAACAAGCTCAGCACAGTAGCTAAAAACGTAAAGTATGACATTTATTGTAACCACTAGGTGGCGCTATATGTATAACTGAATTTTGTCATATAGATGTTTTCAGGCTGTGACTATTACGTTGCCTGAGAAGTTTGAGATTTTTTGGAGCTTCAACATGGGAGTTATTAAGCATTTGCTCTTTCTGGACAAATGAAATTTTAAAGGCAATATTTGATGCTCCGCCCCCGTCGTATAGTATTTCGAAAAGGCAAGATGTTTTGCCCAGCTGTTCTCTTAGGTCTTGAGATGATAAATGCCAAGTTTGAAGTCAATTGGATGAAAAATGTTTGCAAAGGGGGAAAAAGCATGACCACAGTGAATGTGCCAAAATAGGCCAAAATTGGACATTAAAAAATTCATAGCTCACTTCCTGTACATTTTAGCTACATGGTCCCAATAGACTTTTTTGTGCGTCTCGGGGTGCTCCACGTGCCTGCCAATTTTCGTTGCTCTAGCTCAAACGTGTCGGGCTTGGTTTTTATTTTTCTACGCTAGGGGGCGCTATAGAGCCGCGTTGTTATAACGACTTCATAATATCAAATTTTTCGCCGGACCTGAGGAGTGTGCAAAGTTTGGTGAGTTTTCGTGAATATTTAGGTACCCAAAATCGCGATTGTTTGCGGAGAATAAAGAAGAAGAAGAATAATAATAATAATAATAATAATAATAATAATAATAATAATAATAATAATAATTTTTACAAAAACAATAGGGACCTCGCAGCGGTCGCTGCTCGGGCCCTAATAATAATAACTAGAGCTGCGAGCAGCTATAAAGGGCCCTCGCAGCCCGGGCCACGTTGGGGTCCTTGCACGTTGGGGTACTTGCACGTTGGGCTACTGGCACATTGGGGTACTGGCATATTGGAAGCAAAATTTCTTTGAAAATGGCATAATAAACGTTTACATGTAGAATATTTTTTTGCCAGTGTGTGTGTCAAGCTCAACGGGTTTTGGTGATTGTTAAGACCTGCAAAAATCAGCGTCCTTTTTTATTTTTAGGCAATGAGTTGCCCTGATTGGTATTTTTTTGTAAAAGTGTATATACACATCATCGCTCGTTGTACTCATTGCACAATGTTACTTTTATTGTCCAAAGGGGCAATCAAAAATGAATAAAACAAAATGGAAACGTACATACGTTTGGATCGGTGTGAAGCCAGTGAACAATTTGAGTGGTGGAAACTAAAAGAATATTCATAAATGACTTAGTTATCACACTTAGAATGAGTGTACATTTTTTGTACAAAATACCGTATGTGGGGTATTTTTTTTTCATGCCTCAAGGGCTACGTGGCGCTGCATATATAACTGAATGTTGTCATAGAGATAACTTCAGGCCTTGACGATAAACATACATGTCAAGTTTGGGATTTTTTGGAGCATGTACCGGGGAGTTATCAAGCATATCCTTTTTCATTGCGAAACACAAATTTTGATGCCCCGCCCTCATCATATAGTATTTCGAAAAGTCAAAATTTTTCCCCTTGTCGTTGGCTCAGGTCTTGACATGGTCCAGGCCAAGTCTTAACTCAGTCGGATGAAACGTGTAGGAGAAGTGGGCAAAAGTCTGCCCCCTGTGAATGTGCAAAAATCGTCAAAAATGGGACATTCAAAAATTCGTAGCTCACTTCCTGTTCATTTTAGCATATGGGTACAAGAGACTTTTTTGTAGGTCTTGGGCTCCCTCATACACCTAAAAATATTCGTCGTTCTTGCTTAAACGTACAACCGGGGCTGCTTCGTTAAAGATTTCGAGGGGGCGCTATTGAGTCATTTTTGTAAAAATAGCACAATCAACAATAAAATATTGCTCATTTTACCAGGCCAGATGTGTGTGCCAAGTTTCATGAGTTTCTGTGCATGTTTAGACCCTCAAAACTGGCGTTGTTTTCTTGGTGAACAGCGCTTAGCCACACCCACAGCAATTCGCAAAAACTCACAAACTTCGTGTTGTGACATCATGAAGGCCGAAACCCTCATCTGAGCAAATATGAGGTAGGTCCAGTTAACGTGTTTGGAGAAAAACGTAGAAGAAAATTCGTAAGAAAAAAAATTGCCACTAGGTGGCGCTATCAGTTAGATGAAATATAAGTCAGTAGATGTCTTTAGGGCTGGACTCTCATCAAATGTGTGAAATTTTGAGAAGATAGGATCATCTCGGTCAAGTTAATGCAGCTTTTATTTTCACGAAAAATCTTCAGACTTTGCGTCACCGTAGCGGCCACGCCCTTTGGCGAAAAGTTACAATATTCGGTGTGGGGCATGATCAACATCTTAAGGCTTTTCTGACCAATTTTCAAATGGATCCCTTCAACAAGCTCAGCACAGTAGCTAAAAACGTAAAGTATGACATTTATTGTAACCACTAGGTGGCGCTATATGTATAACTGAATTTTATCATATAGATGTTTTCAGGCCGTGACTATTACGTTGCCTGAGAAGTTTGAGATTTTTTGGAGCTTGAACATGGGAGTTATTAAGCATTTGCTCTTTCTGGACAAATGAAATTTTAAAGGCAATATTTGATGCCCCGCCCCCGTCATATAGTATTTCAAAAAGGCAAGATGTTTTGCCCAGTTGTTCTCTCAGGTCTTGAGATGATAAATGCCAAGTTTGAAGTCAATTGGATGAAAAATGTTTGCAAAGGGGGAAAAAGCATGACCACAGTGAATGTGCCAAAATAGGCCAAAATTGGACATAAAAAAATTCATAGCTCACTTCCTGTACATTTTAACTACATGGTCCCAATAGACTTTTTTGTGCGTCTCGGGGTGCTACACGTGCCTGCCAATTTTTGTTGCTCTAGCTCAAACGTGCCGGGCTTGGTTTTTATTTTTCTACGCTAGGGGGCGCTATCGAGTCGCATTGTTAGGACGACTTAATAATATCAAATTTTTCGCCGGGCCTGAGGAGTGTGCAAAGTTCGGTGAGTTTTCGTGAATGTTTAGGTACCCAAAATCGCGATCGTTTGCGGAGAATAAAGAATAATAATAATAATAATAATAACTAGAGCTGCGAGCAGCTATAAAGGGCCCTCGCAGCCCGGGCCACGTTGGGGTCCTTGCACGTTGGGGTACTTGCACGTTGGGGTACTGGCACATTGGGGTACTGGCATATTGGAAGCAAAATTTCTTTGAAAATGGCATCATAAACGTTTACATGTAGAATATTTTTTTGCCAGTGTGTGTATCAAGCTCAACGGGTTTTGGTGATTGTTAAGACCTGCAAAAATCAGCGTCCTTTTTTATTTTTAGGCAATGAGTTGCCCTGATTGGTATTTTTTGTAAAAGTGTATATATACATCATCGCTCGTTGTACTCATTGCACAATGTTACTTTTATTGTCCAAAGGGGCAATCAAAAATGAATAAAACAAAATTGAAACGTACATACGTTTGGATCGGTGTGAAGCCAGTGAACAATTTGAGTGGTGGAAACTAAAAGAATATTCATAAATGACTTAGTCATCACACTTAGAATGAGTTTACATTTTTTTGTACAAAATACCGTATGTGGGTTTTTTTTTTTATATAAGCCTCAAGGGCTAGGTGGCGCTGTATTTATAACTGAATGTTGTCATCGAGATACCTTCAGGCCTTGATTATAAGCATACATGTCAAGTGTGGGATTTTTTTTGGAGCATGTACCGTGGAGTTATTAAGCATATCCTTCATTCACGATATTGCTTTTAATGTCCACAGAGGCTATCAAAAATAAATAAAAATATATATATGTTTGGATAAGTCTGATGCCAGTGAACATTTTGAGTGGTGGAAACTAAAAGAATATTCATAAATGACTGAGTTATCACACTTAGAATGAGTTTACATTTTTTGTACAAAATACCGTATGTGGGGTATTTTTTTTTTATGCCTCAAGGGCTAGGTGGCGCTACATATATAACTGAATGTTGTCATAGAGATAGCTTCAGGCCTTGACGATAAACATACATGTCAAGTTTGGGATTTTTTGGAGCATGTACCGGGGAGTTATTAAGCATATCCTTTTTCAGTGCGAAACACAAATTTTGATGCCCCGCCTTCATCATATAGTATTTCGAAAGGTCAAGATTTTTCCCCCTGTCGTTGGCTCAGGTCTTGACATGGTCCAGGTCAAGTCTTAACTCAGTCAGATGAAACGTGTAGGAGAAGTGGGCAAAAGTCTGCCCCCTGTGAATGTGCAAAAATCGTCAAAAATGGGACATTCAAAAATTCGTAGCTCACTTCCTGTTCATTTTAGCATACGGGTCCAAGAGACTTTTTTGTAGGTCTTGGGCTCCCTCATACACCTAAAAATATTCGTCGTTCTTGCTTAAACGTACAACCGGGGCTGCTTCGTTAAAAACTTCTAGGGGGCGCTATTGAGTCATTTTTGTAAAAATAGCACAATCAACAATAAAATATTGCTCATTTTACCAGGCCAGATGTGTGTGCCAAGTTTCATGAGTTTCTGTGCATGTTCAGACCCTCAAAACTGGCGTTATTTTCTTGGCGAACAGCGCTTAGCCACACCCACAGCAATTCGCGAAAACTCACAAACTTCGTGTTGTGACATCATGAAGGCCGAAACCCTCATCTGAGCAAATATGAGGTTGGTCCAGTTAACGTGTTTGGAGAAAAAATGTACAAGAAAATTCGTAAGAAAAAAAATTGCCACTAGGTGGCGCTATCAGTAAGATGAAATATAAGTTCGTAGATGTCTTTAGGGCTGGACTCTCATCAAATGTGTGAAATTTTGAGAAGATAGGATCATCTCGGTCAAGTTCATGCAGCTTTTATTGTCACGAAAAATCTTCAGACTTTGCGGCACCGTAGCGGCCACGCCCTTTGGCGAAAAGTTACAATATTCGGTGTTGGGCATGATCAACATCTTAAGGCTTTTCTGACCAACTTTCAACTGGATCCCTTCAACGAGCTCAGCGCAGTAGCTAAAAACGTAAAGTATGACATTTATTGTCACCACTAGGTGGCGCTATATGTATAACTGAATTTTATCATATAGATGTTTTCAGGCCGTGACTATTACGTTGCCTGAGAAGTTTGAGATTTTTTGGAGCTTGAACATGGGAGTTATTAAGCATTTGCTCTTTCTGGACAAATGAAATTTTAAAGACAATATTTGATGCCCCGCCCCCATCATATAGTATTTCGAAAAGGCAAGACTTTTTGCCCAGTTGTTCTCTCAGGTCTTGAGATGATAAATGCCAAGTTTGATGTGAATTGGATGAAAAATGTTTGCAGAGGGGGAAAAAGCATGACCACAGTGAATGTGCCAAAATAGGCCAAAATTGGACATAAAAAAATTCATAGCTCATTTCCTGTACATTTTAGCTACATGGTCCCAATAGACTTTTTTGTGCGTCTCGGGGTGCTACACGTGCCTGCCAATTTTTGTTGCTCTAGCTCAAACGTGCCAGGCTTGGTTTTTATTTTTCTACGCTAGGGGGCGCTATAGAGTCGCATTGTTATGACGACTTCATAATATCAAATTTTTCGCCGGGCCTGAGGAGTGTGCAAAGTTTGGTGAGTTTTCGTGAATGTTTAGGTACTCAAAAATGCGATCGTTTACGGAGAAGAAGAAGAATAATAATAATAATAATAATAATAATAATTCGAACGAAAAACAATAGGGACCTCGCAGCGGTCGCTGCTCGGGCCCTAATAATAATAATAATAACTAGAGCTGCGAGCAGCTATAAAGGGCCCTCGCAGCCCGGGCCACGTTGGGGTCCTTGCACGTTGGGGTACTTGCACGTTGGGGTACTGGCACATTGGGGTACTGGCATATTGGAAGCAAAATGTCTTTGAAAATGGCATAATAAACGTTTACATGTAGAATATTTTTTTGCCAGTGTGTGTGTCAAGCTCAACTGGTTTTGGTGATTGTTAAGACCTGCAAAAATCAGCGTCCTTTTTTATTTTTAGGCAATGAGTTGCCCTGATTGGTATTTTTTTGTAAAAGTGTATATACACATCATCGCTCGTTGTACTCATTGCACAATGTTACTTTTATTGTCTAAAGGGGCAATCAAAAATAAATAAAACAAAATGGAAACGTACATACGTTTGGATCGGTGTGAAGCCAGTGAACAATTTGAGTGGTGGAAACTAAAAGAATATTCATAAATGACTTAGTTATCACACTTAGAATGAGTGTACATTTTTTGTACAAAATACCGTATGTGGGGTATTTTTTTTTCATGCCTCAAGGGCTAGGTGGCGCTGCATATATAACTGAATGTTGTCATAGAGATAACTTCAGGCCTTGACGATAAACATACATGTCAAGTTTGGGATTTTATGGAGCATGTCCCGGGGAGTTATCAAGCATATCCTTTTACATTGCGAAACACAAATTTCGATGCCCCGCCCTCATCAAATAGTATTTCGAAAAGTCAAAATTTTTCCCCCCGTCGTTGGCTCAGGTCTTGACATGGTCCAGGCCAAGTCTTAACTCAGTCGGATGAAACGTGTAGGAGAAGTGGGCAAAAGTCTGCCCCCTGTGAATGTGCAAAAATCGTCAAAAATGGGACAATCAAAAATTCGTAGCTCACTTCCTGTTCATTTTAGCATATGGGTACAAGAGACTTTTTTGTAGGTCTTGGGCTCCTTCATACACCTAAAAATATTCGGTGTTCTTGCTTAAACGTACAACCGGGGCTGCTTCGTTAAAAATCTCGAGGGGGCGCTATTGAGTCATTTTTGTAAAAATAGCACAATCAACAATAGAATATTGCTCATTTTACCAGGCCAGATGTGTGTGCCAAGTTTCAGGAGTTTCTGTGCATGTTTAGACCCTCAAAACTGGCGTTGTTTTCTTGGCGAACAGTGCTTAGCCACGCCCACAGCAATTCGCGAAAACTCACAAACTTCGTGTTGTGACATCATGAAGGCTGAAACCCTCATCTGAGCAAATATGAGGTAGGTCCAGTTGACGTGTTTGGAGAAAAACGTAGAAGAAAATTCGTAAGAAAAAAAATTGCCACTAGGTGGCGCTATCAGTTAGATGAAATATAAGTCAGTAGATGTCTTTAGGGCTGGACTCTCATCAAATGTGTGAAATTTTGAGAAGATAGGATCATCTCGGTCAAGTTAATGCAGCTTTTATTTTCACGAAAAATCTTCAGACTTTGCGTCACCGTAGCGGCCACGCCCTTTGGCGAAAAGTTACAATATTCGGTGTGGGGCATGATCAACATGTTAAGGCTTTTCTGACCAATTTTCAATTGGATCCCTTCAACAAGCTCAGCACAGTAGCTAAAAACGTAAAGTATGACATTTATTGTAACCACTAGGTGGCGCTATATGTATAACTGAATTTTATCATATAGATGTTTTCAGGCCGTGACTATTACGTTGCCTGAGAAGTTTGAGATTTTTTGGAGCTTGAACATGGGAGTTATTAAGCATTTGCTCTTTCTGGACAAATGAAATTTTAAAGGCAATATTTGATGCCCCGCACTCGTCATATAGTATTTCAAAAAGGCAAGATGTTTTGCCCAGTTGTTCTCTCAGGTCTTGAGATGATAAATGCCAAGTTTGAAGTCAATTGGATGAAAAATGTTTGCAAAGGGGGAAAAAGCATGACCACAGTGAATGTGCCAAAATAGGCCAAAATTGGACATTAAAAAATTCATAGCTCACTTCCTGTACATTTTAGCTACATGGTCCCAATAGACTTTTTTGTGCGTATCGGGGTGCTGCACGTGCCTGCCAATTTTTGTTGCTCTAGCTCAAACGTGCCGAGATTGGTTTTTATTTTTCTACGCTAGGGGGCGCTATCGAGTCGCATTGTTATGACGACTTAATAATATCAAATTTTTCGCCGGGCCTGAGGTGTGTGCAAAGTTCGGTGAGTTTTCGTGAATGTTTAGGTACCCAAAATCGCGATCGTTTGCGGAGAATAAAGAAGAAGAAGAAGAATAATAATAACTAGAGCTGCGAGCAGCTATAAAGGGCCCTCGCAGCCCGGGCCACGTTGGGGTCCTTGCACGTTGGGGTACTTGCACGTTGGGGTACTGGCACGTTGGGGTACTGGCATATTGGAAGCAAAATTTCTTTGAAAATGGCATAATAAACGTTTACATGTAGAATATTTTTTTGCCAGTGTGTGTGTCAAGCTCAACGGGTTTTGGTGATTGTTAAGACCTGCAAAAATCAGCATCCTTTTTTATTTTTAGGCAATGAGTTGCCCTGATTGGTATTTTTTTGTAAAAGTGTATATACACATCATCGCTCGTTGTACTCATTGCACAATGTTACTTTTATTGTCCAAAGGGGCAATCAAAAATGAATAAAACAAAATGGAAACGTACATACGTTTGGATCGGTGTGAAGCCAGTGAACAATTTGAGTGGTGGAAACTAAAAGAATATTCATAAATGACTTAGTTATCACACTTAGAATGAGTGTACATTTTTTGTACAAAATACCGTATGTGGGGTATTTTTTATTTTTTTTTATATAAGCCTCAAGGGCTAGGTGGCGCTGTATTTATAACTGAATGTTGTCATAGAGATACCTTCAGGCCTTGATTATAAGCATACATGTCAAGTGTGGGATTTTTTTTTGGAGCATGTACCGTGGAGTTATTAAGCATATCCTTCATTCACGATATTGCTTTTAATGTCCATAGAGGCTATCAAAAATAAATAAAAATATATATATGTTTGGATAAGTCTGATGCCAGTGAACATTTTGAGTGGTGGAAACTAAAAAAATATTCATAAATGACTTAGTTATCACACTTAGAATGAGTGTACATTTTTTGTACAAAATACCGTATGTGGGGTATTTTTTTTTCATGCCTCAAGGGCTAGGTGGCGCTGCATATATAACTGAATGTTGTCATAGAGATAACTTCAGGCCTTGACGATAAAAATACATGTCAAGTTTGGGATTTTTTGGAGCATGTACCGGGGAGTTATCAAGCATATCCTTTTTCATTGTGAAACACAAATTTTGATGCCCCGCCCTCATCATATAGTATTTCGAAAAGTCAAAATTTTTCCCCCTGTCGTTGGCTCAGGTCTTGACATGGTCCAGGCCAAGTCTTAACTCAGTCGGATGAAACGTGTAGGAGAAGTGGGCAAAAGTCTGCCCCCTGTGAATGTGCAAAAATCGTCAAATATGGGACATTCAAAAATTCGTAGCTCACTTCCTGTTCATTTTAGCATATGGGTACAAGAGACTTTTTTGTAGGTCTTGAGCTCCCTCATACACCTAAAAATATTCGTCGTTCTTGCTTAAACGTACAATCGGGGCTGCTTCGTTAAAAATTTCTAGGGGGCGCTATTGAGTCATTTTTGTAAAAATAGGACAATACATGATAAAATATTGCTCATTTTGCCAGGCCAGATGTGTGTGCCAAGTTTCATGAGTTTCTGCGCATGTTTAGACCATCAAAACTAGCGTTGTTTTCTTGGCGAACAGTGCTTAGCCACGCCCACAGCGATTCGCGAAAACTCACAAACTTCGTGTTGTGACATCATGAAGGCCGAAACCCCCATCTGAGCAAATATGAGGTTGGTCCAGTTAACGTGTTTGGGGAAAAATGTACAAGAAAATTCGTAAGGAAAAAAAATTGCCACTAGGTGGCGCTATCAGTTAGATGAAATATAAGTTCGTAGATGTCTTTAGGGCTGGACTCTCATCAAATGTGTGAAATTTTGAGAAGATAGGATCATCTCGGTCAAGTTCATGCAGCTTTTATTGTCACGAAAAATCTTCAGACTTTGCGTCACCGTAGCGGCCACGCCCTTTGGCGAAAAGTTACAATATTCGGTGTGGGGCATCATCAACATCTTAAGGCTTTTCTGACCAATTTTCAACTGGATCCCTTCAACGAGCTCAGCACAGTAGCTAAAAACGTAAAGTATGACATTTATTGTAACCACTAGGTGGCGCTATATGTATAACTGAATTTTTTCATATAGGTGTTTTCAGGCCGTGACTATTACGTTGCCTGAGAAGTTTGAGATTTTTTGGAGCTTGTACATGGGAGTTATTCAGCATTTGCTCTTTCTGGACAAATGAAATTTTAAAGGCAATATTTGATGCCCCGCCCCCGTCATATAGTATTTCGAAAACGCAAGATTTTTTGCCTAGTTTTTCTCTTAAGTCTTGAGATGATAAATGCCAAGTTTAAAGTCAATGGGATGAAAAATGTTTGCATAGGGGGAAAAAGTATGACCACAGTGAATGTGCCAAAATAGGCCAAAATTGGACATTAAAAAATTCATAGCTCACTTCCTGTACATTTTAGGAATTGGCTTCCACTGACTTTTTTGTGCGTCTCGTAGTGCTACACGTGCCTGCCAATTTTCGTAGCTCTAGCTCAAACGGGCCGGGATTGGTTTTTATTTTTCTACGCTAGGTGGCGCTATAGAGTCGCGTTGTTATGACAACTACATAATATCAAATTTTTCGCCGGGCCCGAAGAGACTGCAAAGTTTGGTGAGTTTTCGTAAATGTTTAGGCCCTCAAAAATGCGATCGTTTACGGAGAAGAAGAAGAAGAAGAATAATAATAATTCTTACAAAAACAAGAGGGACCTCGCAGCGGTCGCTGCTCGGGCCCTAACTAGAGCTGCGAGCAGCTATAAAGGGCCCTCGCAGCCCGGGCCACGTTGGGGTACTTGCACGTTGGGGAACTTGCACATTGGGGTACTGGCACATTGGAAGCAGAATTTCTTTGAAAATGGCATGATAAACGTGGATTTTTTTTTTTTTTTTTTTGCCAGGTGTGATGAGTGTGTCAAGCTCAATGGGTTTTGGTGATTGTTAAGATCTGCAAAAATCAGCGTCTTATTTTTTATTTTTAGGCAATGAGTTGCCCTGATTGGTATTTTTTGTAAAAGTGTATATACACATCATCGCTCGTTGTACTCATTGCACAATGTTACTTTTATTGTCCAAAGGGGCAATCAAAAATGAATAAAACAAAATGGAAATGTACATACGTTTGGATCGGTGTGAAGCCAGTGAACAATTTGAGTGGTGGAAACTAAAAGAATATTCATAAATGACTGAGTTATCACACTTAGAATGAGTGTACATTTTTTGTACAAAATACCGTATGTGGGGTATTTTTTTTTTATTCCTCAAGGGCTAGGTGGCGCTGCATATATAACTGAATGTTGTCACAGAGATAACTTCAGGCCTTGACGATAAACATACATGTCAAGTTTGGGATTTTTTGGAGCATGTACCGGGGAGTTATCAAGCATATCCTTTTTCATTGCGAAACACAAAATTTGATGCCCCGCCCTCATAATATAGTATTTCGAAAAGACAAAATTTTTCCCCCCTGTCGTTGGCTCAGGTCTTGACATGGTCCAGGCCAAGTCTTAACTCAGTCGGATGAAACGTGTAGGAGAAGTGGGCTAAAGTCTGCCCCCTGTGAATGTGCAAAAATCGTCAAAAATGGGACATTCAAAAATTCGTAGCTCACTTCCTGTTCATTTTAGCATATGGGTCCAAGAGACTTTTTTGTAGGTCTTGGGCTCCCTCATACACCTAAAAATATTCGTCGTTCTTGCTTAAACGTACAACCGGGGCTGCTTCGTTAAAAACTTCTAGGGGGCGCTATTGAGTAATTTTTGTAAAAATAGCACAATCAACAATAAAATATTGCTCATTTTACCAGGCCAGATGTGTGTGCCAAGTTTCATGAGTTTCTGTGCATGTTTAGACCCTCAAAACTGGCGTTGTTTTCTTGGCGAACAGCGCTTAGCCACGCCCACAGCAATTCGCGAAAACTCACAAACTTCGTGTTGTGACATCATGAAGGCCGAAACCCTCATCTGAGCAAATATGAGGTAGGTCCAGTTAACGTGTTTGGAGAAAAACGTAGAAGAAAATTCGTAAGAAAAAAAATTGCCACTAGGTGGCGCTATCAGTTAGATGAAATATAAGTCAGTAGATGTCTTTAGGGCTGGACTCTCATCAAATGTGTGAAATTTTGAGAAGATAGGATCATCTCGGTCAAGTTAATGCAGCTTTTATTTTCACGAAAAATCTTCAGACTTAGCGTCACCGTAGCGGCCACGCCCTTTGGCGAAAAGTTACAATATTCGGTGTGGGGCATGATCAACATCTTAAGGCTTTTCTGACCAATTTTCAAATGGATCCCTTCAACGAGCTCAGCACAGTAGCTAAAAACGTAAAGTATGACATTTATTGTAACCACTAGGTGGCGCTATATGTATAACTGAATTTTGTCATATAGATGTTTTCAGGCCGTGACTATTACGTTGCCTGAGAAGTTTGAGATTTTTTGGAGCTTGTACATGGGAGTTATTCAGCATTTGCTCTTTCTGGACAAATGAAATTTTAAAGTCAATATTTGATGCCCCGCCCCCGTCATATAGTATTTCGAAAAGGCAAGATGTTTTGCCCAGCTGTTCTCTCAGGTCTTGAGATGATAAATGCCAAGTTTGAAGTCAATTGGATGAAAAATGTTTGCAAAGGGGGAAAAAGCATGACTACAGTGAATGTGCCAAAATAGGCCAAAATTGGACATTAAAAAATTCATAGCTCACTTCCTGTACATTTTAGCTACATGGTCCCAATAGACTTTTTTGTGCGTCTCGGGGTGCTACACGTGCCTGCCAATTTTCGTTGCTCTAGCTCAAACGTGCCGGGCTTGGTTTTTATTTTTCTACGCTAGGGGGCGCTATAGAGTCGCGTTGTTATAACGACTTCATAATATCAAATTTTTCGCCGGACCTGAGGAGTGTGCAAAGTTCGGTGAGTTTTCGTGAATATTTAGGTACCCAAAATCGCGATTGTTTGCGGAGAATAAAGAAGAAGAAGAAGAAGAAGAATAATAATAATAATAATAATAATAATAATAATAATAATAATAATTTTTACAAAAACAATAGGGACCTCGCAGCGGTAGCTGCTCGGGCCCTAATAATAATAATAATAATAATAATTTTTACAAAAACAATAGGGACCTCGCAGCGGTCGCTGCTCGGGCCCTAATAATAATAATAACTAGAGCTGCGAGCAGCTATAAAGGGCCCTCGCAGCCCGGGCCACGTTGGGGTCCTTGCACGTTGGGGTACTTGCACGTTAGGGTACTGGCACGTTGGGGTACTGGCATATTGGAAGCAAAATTTCTTTGAAAATGGCATAATAAACGTTTACATGTAGAATATTTTTTTTGCCAGTGTGTGTCAAGCTCAACGGGTTTTGGTGATTGTTAAGACCTGCAAAAATCAGCGTCCTTATTTATTTTTAGGCAACGAGTTGCCCTGATTGGTATTTTTTGTAAAAGTGTATATATACATCATCGCTCGTTGTACTCATTGCACAATATTACTTTTATTGTCCAAAGGGGCAATCAAAAATGAATAAAACAAAATGGAAACGTACATACGTTTGGATCGGTGTGAAGCCAGTTAACAATTTGAGTGGTGGAAACTAAAAGAATATTCATAAATGACTTAGTTATCACACTTAGAATGAGTTTACATTTTTTGTACAAAATACCGTATGTGTTTTTTTTTTTTTATATATTATGCCTCAAGGGCTAGGTGGCGCTGTATTTATAACTGAATGTTGTCATAGAGATACCTTCAGGCCTTGATTATAAGCATACATGTCAAGTGTGGGATTTTTTTTGGAGCATGTACCGTGGAGTTATTATGCATATCCTTCATTCACGATATTGCTTTTAATGTCCACAGAGGCTATCAAAATAAATAAAAATATATATATGTTTGGATAAGTCTGATGCCAGTGAACATTTTGAGTGGTGGAAACTAAAAGAATATTCATAAATGACTTAGTTATCACACTTAGAATGAGTTTACATTTTTTGTACAAAATACCGTATGTGGGGTATTTTTTTTTATGCCTCAAGGGCTAGGTGACGCTGCATATATAACTGAATGTTGTCATAGAGATAGCTTCAGGCCTTGACGATAAACATACATGTCAAGTTTGGGATTTTTTGGAGCATGTACCGGGGCGTTATTAAGCATATCCTTTTTCAGTGCGAAACACAAATTTTGATGCCCCGCTTTCATCATATAGTATTTCGAAAAGTCAAGATTTTTCCCCCTGTCGTTGGCTCAGGTCTTGACATGGTCCAGGTCAAGTCTTAACTCAGTCAGATGAAACGTGTAGGACAAGTTGGCAAAAGTCTGCCCCCTGTGAATGTGCAAAAATCGTCAAAAATTGGACATTCAAAAATTCGTAGCTCACTTCCTGTTCATTTTAGCATATGGGTCCAATAGACTTTTTTGTAGGTCTTGGGCTCCCTCATACACCTAAAAATTTTCGTAGATCTTGCTTAAACGTACAACTGGGGCTGCTTCATTAAAAATTCCTAGGGGGCGCTATTGAGTCATTTTTGTAAAAATAGCACAATCAACAATAAAATATTGTTCATTTTACCAGGCCAGATGTGTGTGCCAAGTTTCATGAGTTTCTGTGCATGTTTAGACCCTCAAAACTGGCGTTGTTTTCTTGGCGAACAGTGCTTAGCCACGCCCACAGCAATTCGCGAAAACTCACAAACTTCGTGTTGTGACATCATGAAGGCCGAAACCCTCATCTGAGCAAATATGAGGTAGGTCCAGTTGACGTGTTTGGAGAAAAACGTAGAAGAAAATTCGTAAGAAAAAAAATTGCCACTAGGTGGCGCTATCAGTTAGATGAAATATATAAGTCAGTAGATGTCTTTAGGGCTGGACTCTCCTCAAATGTGTGAAATTTTGAGAAGATAGGATCATCTCGGTCAAGTTAATGCAGCTTTTATTTTCACGAAAAATCTTCAGACTTTGCGTCACCGTAGCGGCCACGCCCTTTGGCGAAAAGTTACAATATTCGGTGTGGGGCATGATCAACATGTTAAGGCTTTTCTGACCAATTTTCAAATGGATCCCTTCAACAAGCTCAGCACAGTAGCTAAAAACGTAAAGTATGACATTTATTGTAACCACTAGGTGGCGCTATATGTATAACTGAATTTTATCATATAGATGTTTTCAGGCCGTGACTATTACGTTGCCTGAGAAGTTTGAGATTTTTTGGAGCTTGAACATGGGAGTTATTAAGCATTTGCTCTTTCTGGACAAATGAAATTTTAAAGACAATATTTGATGCCCCGCCCCCATCATATAGTATTTCGAAAAGGCAAGACTTTTTGCCCAGTTGTTCTCTCAGGTCTTGAGATGATAAATGCCAAGTTTGATGTGAATTGGATGAAAAATGTTTGCAGAGGGGGAAAAAGCATGACCACAGTGAATGTGCCAAAATAGGCCAAAATTGGACATAAAAAAATTCATAGCTCATTTCCTGTACATTTTAGCTACATGGTCCCAATAGACTTTTTTGTGCGTCTCGGGGTGCTACACGTGCCTGCCAATTTTTGTTGCTCTAGCTCAAACGTGCCAGGCTTGGTTTTTATTTTTCTACGCTAGGGGGCGCTATAGAGTCGCATTGTTATGACGACTTCATAATATCAAATTTTTCGCCGGGCCTGAGGAGTGTGCAAAGTTTGGTGAGTTTTCGTGAATGTTTAGGTACTCAAAAATGCGATCGTTTACGGAGAAGAAGAAGAAGAAGAAGAATAATAATAACTAGAGCTGCGAGCAGCTATAAAGGGCCCTCGCAACCCGGGCCACGTTGGGGTATTTGCACGTCGGGGTACTGGCATGTTGGGGTACTGTCAAATAGGAAACCATCTAAATTTTAAACATTTTTGACATGCTTTGTGTTTGTAAAGTTTCATGGAAAGGCCAAAAATGATGCACAATTAACAAAATAAAATCAAAATGGATTGGCACATGGCTATATAGAATACTTTTTGAATATATTAGGCATGCCTGCCAATATTCACACATCTAGCTGAATCATATAATCGGAAAGACTTCATAAAAATGTCTAGAGGATGCTATTGAACCATTTATTGCAAATTTAATAAGAAATCTCTAAAATATTCATGCTTATGACAAGCCTGATGTGTGTGTAAAGTTTCATGAGTTTTTGCACATGTTTAGACCAAAAAAAAAAGCAGCATTTTACTTGGCAAACAATGCATCGCCATGAAACGGCGTGGGACAAAATAAATAACTTTCGATAACTTTGTATCCTAAACATCTTAAGATGAAGCACACCAAGTTTGAAGACAGTCGGATAAATTTTGTAGGAGGAGTTCGTTAAAATATGACCCCTAAAAAAGGCCACAAAAAATGGCTACAAATCCCAACGTAAATCAAAATGGCGGACTTCCTGTTTGTTTTGGAAGATGGTTCCAAGAGACTATTTTGTACATCGTGGGCTCTTATGTATGCCTCTAAATTATCATAGCGCTAGGTGAAACGTACAACCGGGAATGCTTCGTTAAAGAGGAGTTTTTTACCTCAAAATGTGATGACCGGCCCTTACGGGACTTCCTGTTGGGTTTAGCACATGGCACCAAGAGACTTTTTTGTACATTGTGGGCTGTTAAATTTGTCTCCAAATTTTCGTAGCTCTAGCTGCTTCGTACAACTGTGAATGCTTCATTAAGAGGGAATTTTTTCCTTTGCAAACTGTGCATGCCACGGCAACAGCGTGCGACGAAATAAAAAGCTTTCAATAACTTTTCATCTTCAACATTTTAAGATGAATCACACCAAGTTTGGAGATGATCGGATAAACTCTGTAGGAGGAGTTCGTTAAAATAAGACCCCTATGAAATGGCCCAAAAAATGGCAACACGTTCCAAAGTAAATCAAAATGGCGGACTTCCTGTTCGGTTTAGCATATGGTTCAAAAAGAGTTTTTTGTACCTTGAGGGCTGTTACATATGTCTTCAAATGTTGGTAACTCTAGGTGAAATGTACAGCCGGGAATGCTTCATTAAATAAGAATTTTGAAACACAAAATTTGATGCCTCGCCTCTGGCGGACTTCCTGTTAGGTTTAGCATATGGTTCAAAAAGAGTTTTTTGTAGATCATAGTCTGTTACATATGTGTACCAATTTTCGTGGCTCTCAATTAAACGTACCACGGCAATGCTTTGTTAAGTAAGAATTTTGAAACTGTAAATTTGATGCCCCGCCACCGTCATATAGTATGTCAAAAACTTTAGATTTTTTACCATGATGTTGTCCCAGGTGTTGAGATGGTACAGCCCAAGTTTGAAGTCAATCGGGTTAACCGTGTAGGAGAAGCGGGCAAAAGTATGACCCCTGTAAATGTGCAAAAATTGGCAAAAATTGGACATTTAAATACTCATACCTCACTTTCTGTCTATTTTAGGGTACACACTTCAAAGAGGTTTTTGTTCATTGGGATGTGCTACAGGTGCCACACAATTTTCATAGCCGTCGGACAATCGTAGCGGGACAGGGATCCGTTAAACCTATGTAGGGGGCGCTAAGGAGCCATTTTTCTGTTATCATGTATGGCGACTTTAAAATATCAAATTTTTCGCCAGGCCTGATGTGCGTGTAAAGTTTGGTGAGTTTTCGGTCACGTTTAGTGTCTCAAAAATGTGATCGTTTGCGGAGAATAATAATAATAAGAATAATAATAATAATAATAATAATAAGAATTCCTACAAAAACAATAGGGCCTCGCAGCGGCACCGCCGCCGCCGCTGCTCGGGCCCTAATAATAATAATAATAATTCGAACGAAAAACAATAGGGACCTCGCAGCGGTCGCTGCTCGGGCCCTAATAATAATAATAATAACTAGAGCTGCGAGCAGCTATAAAGGGCCCTCGCAGCCCGGGCCACGTTGGGGTCCTTGCACGTTGGGGTACTTGCACGTTGGGGTACTGGCACATTGGGGTACTGGCATATTGGAAGCAAAATTTCTTTGAAAATCGCATAATAAACGTTTACATGTAGAATATTTTTTTGCCAGTGTGTGTGTCAAGCTCAACAGGTTTTGGTGATTGTTGAGACCTGCAAAAATCAGCGTCCTTTTTTATTTTTAGGCAATGAGTTGCCCTGATTGGTATTTTTTTGTAAAAGTGTATATACACATCATCGCTCGTTGTACTCATTGCACAATGTTACTTTTATTGTCTAAAGGGGCAATCAAAAATGAATAAAACAAAATGGAAACGTACATACGTTTGGATCGGTGTGAAGCCAGTGAACAATTTGAGTGGTGGAAACTAAAAGAATATTCATAAATGACTTAGTTATCACACTTAGAATGAGTGTACATTTTTTGTACAAAATACCGTATGTGGGGTATTTTTTTTTCATGCCTCAAGGGCTAGGTGGCGCTGCATATATAACTGAATGTTGTCATAGAGATAACTTCAGGCCTTGATGATAAACATAGATGTCAAATTTGGGATTTTTTGGAGCATGTCCCGGGGAGTTATCAAGCATATCCTTTTACATTGCGAAACACAAATTTTGATGCCCCGCCCTCATCATATAGTATTTCGAAAAGTCAAAATTTTTCCCCCTGTCGTTGGCTCAGGTCTTGACATGGTCCAGGCCAAGTCTTAACTCAGTCGGATGAAACGTGTAGGAGAAGTGGGCAAAAGTCTGCCCCCTGTGAATGTGCAAAAATCGTCAAAAATGGGACATTCAAAAATTCATAGCTCACTTCCTGTTCATTTTAGCATATGGGTACAAGAGACTTTTTTGTAGGTCTTGGGCTCCCTCATACACCTAAAAATATTCGTCGTTCTTGCTTAAACGTACAACCGGGGCTGCTTCGTTAAAAATTTCGAGGGGGCGCTATTGAGTCATTTTTGTAAAAATAGCACAATCAACAATAAAATATTGCTCATTTTACCAGGCCAGATGTGTGTGCCAAGTTTCAGGAGTTTCTGTGCATGTTTAGACCCTCAAAACTGGCGTTGTTTTCTTGGCGAACAGCGCTTAGCCACGCCTACAGCAATTCGCGAAAACTCACAAACTTCGTGTTGTGACATCATGAAGGCCGAAACCCTCATCTGAGCAATTATGAGGTAGGTCCAGTTAACGTGTTTGGAGAAAAACGTAGAAGAAAATTCGTAAGAAAAAAAATTGCCACTAGGTGGCGCTATCAGTTAGATGAAATATAAGTCAGTAGATGTCTTTAGGGCTGGACTCTCATCAAATGTGTGAAATTTTGAGAAGATAGGATCATCTCGGTCAAGTTAATGCAGCTTTTATTTTCACGAAAAATCTTCAGACTTTGCGTCACCGTAGCGGCCACGCCCTTTGGCGAAAAGTTACAATATTCGGTGTGGGGCATGATCAACATGTTAAGGCTTTTCTGACCAATTTTCAAATGGATCCCTTCAACAAGCTCAGAACAGTAGCTAAAAACGTAAAGTATGACATTTATTGTAACCACTAGGTGGCGCTATATGTATAACTGAATTTTATCATATAGATGTTTTCAGGCCGTGACTATTACGTTGCCTGAGAAGTTTGAGATTTTTTGGAGCTTGAACATGGGAGTTATTAAGCATTTGCTCTTTCTGGACAAATGAAATTTTAAAGGCAATATTTGATGCCCCGCCCCCGTCATATAGTATTTCAAAAAGGCAAGATGTTTTGCCCAGTTGTTCTCTCAGGTCTTGAGATGATAAATGCTAAGTTTGAAGTCAATTGGATGAAAAATGTTTGCAAAGGGGGAAAAAGCATGACCACAGTGAATGTGCCAAAATAGGCCAAAATTGGACATTAAAAAATTCATAGCTCACTTCCTGTACATTTTAGCTACATGGTCCCAATAGACTTTTTTGTGCGTCTCGGGGTGCTACACATGCCTGCCAATTTTTGTTGCTCTAGCTCAAACGTGCCGGGCTTGGTTTTTATTTTTCTACGCTAGGGGGCGCTATCGAATCGCATTGTTATGACGACTTAATAATATCAAATTTTTCGCCGGGCCTGAGGAGTGTGCAAAGTTCGGTGAGTTTTCGTGAATGTTTAGGTACCCAAAATCGCGATCGTTTGCGGAGAATAAAGAATAATAATAATAATAATAATAATAATAATAATAATTTTTACAAAAACAATAGGGACCTCGCAGCGGTCGCTGCTCGGGCCCTAATAATAATAATAATTTTTACAAAAACAATAGGGACCTCGCAGCGGTCGCTGCTCGGGCCCTAACTAGAGCTGCGAGCAGCTATAAAGGGCCCTCGCAGCCCGGGCCACGATGGGGTCCTTGCACGTTGGGGTACTGGCACGTTGGGGTACTGGCACGTTGGGGTACTGGCATATTGGAAGCAAAATTTCTTTGAAAATGGCATAATAAACGTTTACATGTAGAATATTTTTTTTGCCAGTGTGTGTCAAGCTCAACGGGTTTTGGTGATTGTTAAGACCTGCAAAAATCAGCGTCCTTTTTTATTTTTAGGCAATGAGTTGCCCTGATTGATATTTTTTGTAAAAGTGTATATATACATCATCGCTCGTTGTACTCATTGCACAATGTTACTTTTATTGTCCAAAGGGGCAATCAAAAATGAATAAAACAAAATGGAAACGTACATACGTTTGGATCGGTGTGAAGCCAGTGAACAATTTGAGTGGTGGAAACTAAAAGAATATTCATAAATGACTTAGTTATCACACTTAGAATGAGTGTACATTTTTTGTACAAAATACCGTATGTGGGGTATTTTATTTTTTTTTTTATGCCTCAAGGGCTAGGTGGCGCTGTATTTATAACTGAATGTTGTCATAGAGATACCTTCAGGCCTTGATTATAAGCATACATGTCAAGTGTGGGATTTTTTTTGGAGCATGTACCGTGGAGTTATTAAGCATATCCTTCATTCACGATATTGCTTTTAATGTCCACAGAGGCTATCAAAAATAAATAAAAATATATATATGTTTGGATAAGTCTGATGCCAGTGAACATTTTGAGTGGTGGAAACTAAAAGAATATTCATAAATGACTTCGTTATCACACTTAGAATGAGTTTACATTTTTTGTACAAAATACCGTATGTGGGGTATTTTTTTTTATACCTCAAAAGGGGTAGGTGGCGCTGCATATATAACTGAATGTTGTCATAGAGATAGCTTCAGGCCTTGACGATAAACATACATGTCAAGTTTGGCATTTTTTGGAGCATGTACCGGGGAGTTATTAAGCATATCCTTTTTCAGTGCGAAACACAAATTTTGATGCCCCGCCTTCATCATATAGTATTTCGAAAGGTCAAGATTTTTCCCCCTGTCGTTGGCTCAGGTCTTGACATGGTCCAGGTCAAGTCTTAACTCAGTCAGATGAAACGTGTAGGAGAAGTGGGCAAAAGTCTGCCCCCTGTGAATGTGCAAAAATCGTCAAAAATGGGACATTCAAAAATTCGTAGCTCACTTCCTGTTCATTTTAGCATATGGGTCCAAGAGACTTTTTTGTAGGTCTTGGGCTCCCTCATACACCTAAAAATATTCGTCGTTTTTGCTTAAACGTACAACCGGGGCTGCTTCGTTAAAAACTTCTAGGGGGCGCTATTGAGTCATTTTTGTAAAAATAGCACAATCAACAATAAAATATTGCTTATTTTACCAGGCCAGATGTGTGTGCCAAGTTTCATGAGTTTCTGTGCATGTTTAGACCCTCAAAACTGGCGTTGTTTTCTTGGCGAACAGCGCTGAGCCACACCCACAACAATTCGCGAAAACTCACAAACTTCATGTTGTGACATCATGAAGGTCGAAACCCTCATCTGAGCAAATATGAGGTAGGTCCAGTTAACGTGTTTGGAGAAAAACGTAGAAGAAAATTCGTAAGAAAAAAAATTGCCACTAGGTGGCGCTATCAGTTAGATGAAATATAAGTCAGTAGATGTCTTTAGGGCTGGACTCTCATCAAATGTGTGAAATTTTGAGAAGATAGGATCATCTCGGTCAAGTTAATGCAGCTTTTATTTTCAAGAAAAATCTTCAGACTTTGCGTCACCGTAGCGGCCACGCCCTTTGGCGAAAAGTTACAATATTCAGTGTGGGGCATGATCAACATCTTAAGGCTTTTCTGACCATTTTTCAACTGGATCCCTTCAACGAGCTCAGCGCAGTAGCTAAAAACGTAAAGTATGACATTTATTGTAACCACTAGGTGGCGCTATATGTATAACTGAATTTTATCATATAGATGTTTTCAGGCCGTGACTATTACGTTGCCTGATAAGTTTGAGATTTTTTGGAGCTTGAACATGGGAGTTATTAAGCATTTGCTCTTTCTGGACAAATGAAATTTTAAAGGCAATATTTGATGCTCCGCCCCCGTCATATAGTATTTCGAAAAGGCAAGATGTTTTGCCCAGCTGTTCTCTCAGGTCTTGAGATGATAAATGCCAAGTTTGAAGTCAATTGGATGAAAAATGTTTGCAAAGGGGGAAAAAGCATGACCACAGTGAATGTGCCAAAATAGGCCAAAATTGGACATTAAAAAATTCATAGCTCACTTCCTGTACATTTTAGCTACATGGTCCCAATAGACTTTTTTGTGCGTCTCGGGGTGCTACACGTGCCTGCCAATTTTCGTTGCTCTAGCTCAAACATGCCGGGCTTGGTTTATATTTTTCTATGCTAGGGGGCGCTATAGAGTCACGTTGTTATGACGACTTCATAATATCAAATTTTTCGCCGGGCCTGAGGAGTGTGCAAAGTTTGGTGAGTTTTCGTAAATGTTTAGGTACCCAAAATCGCGATCGTTTACGGAGAAGAAGAAGAAGAAGAAGAAGAAGAAGAAGAATAACTAGAGCTGCGAGCAGCTATAAAGGGCCCTCGCAGCCCGGGCCACGTTGGGGTCCTTGCACGTTGGGGTACTTGCACGTTGGGGTACTGGCACATTGGGGTACTGGCATATTGGAAGCAACATTTCTTTGAAAATGGCATAATAAACGTTTACATGTAGAATATTTTTTTGCCAGTGTGTGTGTCAAGCTCAACGGGTTTTGGTGATTGTTAAGACCTGCAAAAATCAGCGTCCTTTTTTATTTTTAGGCAATGAGTTGCCCTGATTGGTATATTTTTGTAAAAGTGTATATACACATCATCGCTCGTTGTACTCATTGCACAATGTTACTTTTATTGTCCAAAGGGGCAATCAAAAATGAATAAAACAAAATGGAAACGTACATACGTTTGGATCGGTGTGAAGCCAGTGAACAATTTGAGTGGTGGAAACTAAAAGAATATTCATAAATGACTTAGTTAACACACTTAGAATGAGTGTACATTTTTTGTACAAAATACCGTATGTGGGGTATTTTTTATTTTTTTTTATATAAGCCTCAAGGGCTAGGTGGCGCTGTATTTATAACTGAATGTTGTCATAGAGATACCTTCAGGCCTTGATTATAAGCATACATGTCAAGTGTGGGATTTTTTTTGGAGCATGTACCGTGGAGTTATTAAGCATATCCTTCATTCATGGTATTGCTTTTAATGTCCACAGAGGCTATCAAAAATAAATAAAAATATATATATGTTTGGATAAGTCTGATGCCAGTGAACATTTTGAGTGGTGGAAACTAAAAGAATATTCATAAATGACTTAGTTATCACACTTAGAATGAGTTTACATTTTTTGTACAAAATACCGTATGTGGGGTATTTTTTTTTTATGCCTCAAGGGCTAGGTGGCGCTGCATATATAACTGAATGTTGTCATAGAGATAGCTTCAGGCCTTGACGATAAACATACATGTCAAGTTTGGGATTTTTTGGAGCATGTACCGGGGAGTTATTAAGCATATCCTTTTTCAGTGCGAAACACAAATTTTGATGCCCCGCCTTCATCATATAGTATTTCGAAAGGTCAAGATTTTTCCCCCTGTCGTTGGCTCAGGTCTTGACATGGTCCAGGTCAAGTCTTAACTCAGTCAGATGAAACGTGTAGGAGAAGTGGGCAAAAGTCTGCGCCCTGTGAATGTGCAAAAATTGTCAAAAATGGGACATTCAAAAATTCGTAGCTCACTTCCTGTTCATTTTAGCATATGGGTCCAAGAGACTTTTTTGTAGGTCTTGGGCTCCCTCATACACCTAAAAATATTCGTCGTTCTTGCTTAAACGTACAACCGGGGCTGCTTCGTTAAAAATTTCTAGGGGGCGCTATTGAGTCATTTTTGTAAAAATAGCACAATCAACAATAAAATATTGCTCATTTTACCAGGCCAGATGTGTGTGCCAAGTTTCATGAGTTTCTGTGCATGTTTAGACCCTCAAAACTGGCGTTGTTTTCTTGGCGAACAGCGCTTAGCCACACCCACAGCAATTCGCGAAAACTCACAAACTTCGTGTTGTGACATCATGAAGGCCGAAACCCTCATCTGAGCAAATATGAGGTAGGTCCAGTTAACGTGTTTGGAGAAAAACGTAGAAGAAAATTCGTAATAAAAAAAATTGCCACTAGGTGGCGCTATCAGTTAGATGAAATATAAGTCAGTAGATGTCTTTAGGGCAGGACTCTCATCAAATGTGTGAAATTTTGAGAAGATAGGATCATCTCGGTCAAGTTAATGCAGCTTTTATTTTCACGAAAAATCTTCAGACTTTGCGTCACCGTAGCGGCCACGCCCTTTGGCGAAAAGTTACAATATTCGGTGTGGGGCATGATCAACATCTTAAGCCTTATCTGACCAATTTTCAAATGGATCCCTTCAACAAGCTCAGCACAGTAGCTAAAAACGTAAAGTATGACATTTATTGTAACCACTAGGTGGCGCTATATGTATAACTGAATTTTATCATATAGATGTTTTCAGGCCGTGACTATTACGTTGCCTGAGAAGTTTGAGATTTTTTGGAGCTTGAACATGGGAGTTATTAAGCATTTGCTCTTTCTGGACAAATGAAATTTTAAAGGCAATATTTGATGCCCCGCCCCCGTCATATAGTATTTCAAAAAGGCAAGATGTTTTGCCCAGTTTTTCTCTCAGGTCTTGAGATGATAAATGCCAAGTTTGAAGTCAATTGGATGAAAAATGTTTGCAAAGGGGGAAAAAGCATGACCACAGTGAATGTGCCAAAATAGGCCAAAATTGGACATAAAAAAATTCATAGCTCACTTCCTGTACATTTTAGCTACATGGTCCCAATAGACTTTTTTGTGCGTCTCGGGGTGCTACACGTGCCTGCCAATTTTTGTTGCTCTAGCTCAAACGTGCCGGGCTTGGTTTTTATTTTTCTACGCTAGGGGGCGCTATCGAGTCGCATTGTTATGACGACTTAATAATATAAAATTTTTCGCCGGGCCTGAGGAGTGTGCAAAGTTCGGTGAGTTTTCGTGAATGTTTAGGTACCCAAAATCGCGATCGTTTGCGGAGAATAAAGAAGAAGAAGAAGAAGAAGAAGAATAATAACTAGAGCTGCGAGCAGCTATAAAGGGCCCTCGCAGCCCGGGCCACGTTGGGGTCCTTGCACGTTGGGGTACTTGCACGTTGGGGTACTGGCACGTTGGGGTACTGTCATATTGGAAGCAAAATTTCTTTGAAAATGGCATAATAAACGTTTACATGTAGAATATTTTTTTGCCAGTGTGTGTGTCAAGCTCAACGGGTTTTGGTGATTGTTAAGACCTGCAAAAATCAGCGTCCTTTTTTATTTTTAGGCAATGAGTTTCCCTGATTGGTATTTTTTTGTAAAAGTGTATATACACATCATCGCTCGTTGTACTCATTGCACAATGTTACTTTTATTGTCCAAAGGGGCAATCAAAAATGAATAAAACAAAATGGAAACGTACATACGTTTGGATCGGTGTGAAGCCAGTGAACAATTTGAGTGGTGGAAACTAAAAGAATATTCATAAATGACTTAGTTATCACACTTAGAATGAGTGTACATTTTTTGTACAAAATACCGTATGTGGGGTATTTATTTTTTTTTTTATATAAGCCTCAAGGGCTAGGTGGCGCTGTATTTATAACTGAATGTTGTCATAGAGATACCTTCAGGCCTTGATTATAAGCATACATGTCAAGTGTGGGATTTTTTTTTGGAGCATGTACCGTGGAGTTATTAAGCATATCCTTCATTCACGATATTGCTTTTAATGTCCATAGAGGCTATCAAAAATAAATAAAAATATATATATGTTTGGATAAGTCTGATGCCAGTGAACATTTTGAGTGGTGGAAACTAAAAAAATATTCATAAATGACTTAGTTATCACACTTAGAATGAGTGTACATTTTTTGTACAAAATACCGTATGTGGGGTATTTTTTTTTCATGCCTCAAGGGCTAGGTGGCGCTGCATATATAACTGAATGTTGTCATAGAGATAACTTCAGGCCTTGACGATAAACATACATGTCAAGTTTGGGATTTTTTGGAGCATGTACCGGGGAGTTATCAAGCATATCCTTTTTCATTGTGAAACACAAATTTTGATGCCCCGCCCTCATCATATAGTATTTCGAAAAGTCAAAATTTTTCCCCCTGTCGTTGGCTCAGGTCTTGACATGGTCCAGGCCAAGTCTTAACTCAGTCGGATGAAACGTGTAGGAGAAGTGGGCAAAAGTCTGCCCCCTGTGAATGTGCAAAAATCGTCAAAAATGGGACATTCAAAAATTCGTAGCTCACTTCCTGTTCATTTTAGCATATGGGTACAAGAGACTTTTTTGTAGGTCTTGGGCTCCCTCATACACTTAAAAATATTCGGCGTTCTTGCTTAAACGTACAACCGGGGCTGCTTCGTTAAAAATTTCAAGGGGGCGCTATTGAGTCATTTTTGTAAAAATAGCACAATCAACAATAAAATATTGCTCATTTTACCAGGCCAGATGTGTGTGCCAAGTTTCAGGAGTTTCTGTGCATGTTTAGACCCTCAAAACTGGCGTTGTTTTCTTGGCGAACAGCGCTTAGCCACGCCTACAGCAATTCGCGAAAACTCACAAACTTCGTGTTGTGACATCATGAAGGCCGAAACCCTCCTCTGAGCAAATATGAGGTAGGTCCAGTTAACGTGTTTGGAGAAAAACGTAGAAGAAAATTCGTAAGAAAAAAAATTGCCACTAGGTGGCGCTATCAGTTAGATGAAATGTAAGTTAGTAGATGTCTTTAGAGCTGGACTCTCATTAAATGTGTGAAATTTTGAGAAGATAGGATCATCTCGGTCAAGTTAATGCAGCTTTTATTTTCACGAAAAATCTTCAGATTTTGCGTCACCGTAGCGGCCACGCCCTTTGGCGAAAAGTTACAATATTCGGTGTGGGGCATGATCAACATCTTAAGGGTTTTCTGAACAATTTTCAACTGGATCCCTTCAACGAGCTCAGCGCAGTAGCTAAAAACGTAAAGTATGACATTTATTGTAACCACTAGGTGGCGCTATATGTATAACTGAATTTTGTCATATAGATGTTTTCAGGCTGTGACTATTACGTTGCCTGAGAAGTTTGAGATTTTTTGGAGCTTGAACATGGGAGTTATTAAGCATTTGCTCTTTCTGGACAAATGAAATTTTAAAGGCAATATTTGATGCTCCGCCCCCGTCGTATAGTATTTCGAAAAGGCAAGATGTTTTGCCCAGCTGTTCTCTTAGGTCTTGAGATGATAAATGCCAAGTTTGAAGTCAATTGGATGAAAAATGTTTGCAAAGGGGGAAAAAGCATGACCACAGTGAATGTGCCAAAATAGGCCAAAATTGGACATTAAAAAATTCATAGCTCACTTCCTGTACATTTTAGCTACATGGTCCCAATAGACTTTTTTTGTGCGTCTCGGGGTGCTACACGTGCCTGCCAATTTTCGTTGCTCTAGCTCAAACGTGTCGGGCTTGGTTTTTATTTTTCTACGCTAGGGGGCGCTATAGAGTCGCGTTGTTATAACGACTTCATAATATCAAATTTTTCGCCGGACCTGAGGAGTGTGCAAAGTTTGGTGAGTTTTCGTGAATATTTAGGTACCCAAAATCGCGATTGTTTGCGGAGAATAAATAATAATAATAATAATAATAATAATAATAATAATAATAATAATAATAATAATTTTTACAAAAACAATAGGGACCTCGCAGCGGTCGCTGCTCGGGCCCTAATAATAATTTTTACAAAAACAATAGGGACCTCGCAGCGGTCGCTGCTCGGGCCCTAACTAGAGCTGCGAGCAGCTATAAAGGGCCCTCGCAGCCCGGGCCACGTTGGGGTACTTGAACGTTGGGGAACTTGCACATTGGGGTACTGGCACATTGGAAGCAGAATTTCTTTGAAAATGGCATGATAAACATGTGGATTTTTTTTTTTTTTTGCCAGGTGTGATGAGTGTGTCAAGCTCAATGGGTTTTGGTGATTGTTAAGATCTGCAAAAATCAGCGTCTTATTTTTTATTTTTAGGCAATGAGTTGCCCTGATTGGTATTTTTCGTAAAAGTATATATACACACATCATTGCTCGTACTCATTGCACAATGTTGCTTTTATTGTCCATAGAGGCGATCAAAAAATAAATAAAACTAAATAAAAAATACGTATGTTTGGATCGGTCTGATACCAGTGAACATATTGAGTGGTGGAAAGTAAAAGAATATTCATAAATGACTTAGTTATCACACTTACAATGAGTTTACAATTTTTGCAAAAATACCGTAAGTGAGGCATTTTTTTTTTTATGCCTCAAGGACTAGGTGGCGCTGTATTTATAACTGAATTTTGTCATAGAGATACCTTCAGGCCTTGACTATAAATATACATTTCAAGTATGGGATTTTTTGGAGCATGTACCTGGGAGTTATTAAGCATAGCCTTCATTCACGATATTGCTTTTAATGTCCATAGAGGCTATCAAAAATACATAAAACTAAATAACAAAAATATGTATGTTTGGTTAGGTCTGATGCCAGTGAATATTTTGAGTGGTGGAAAGTAAAAGAATATTCCTAAATGACTTAGTTATCACACTTAGAATGAGTTTACATTTTTTGTACAAAATCCCGTAAGTGGGGTATTTTTTTTTCATGCCTCAAGGGCTAGGTGGCGCTGCATATATAACTGAATGTTGTCATAGAGATACCTTCAGGCCTTGACGATAAACATACATGTCAAGTTTGGGATTTTTTGGAGCATGTATCGGGGAGTTATTAAGCATATCCTTTTTCAGTGCGAAACACAAATTTTGATGCCCCGCCTTCATCATTTAGTATTTCGAAAGGTCAAGATTTTTCCCCCTGTCGTTGGCTCAGGTCTTGACATGGTCCAGGTCAAGTCTTAACTCAGTCAGATGAAACGTGTAGGAGAAGTGGGCAAAAGTCTGCGCCCTGTGAATGTGCAAAAATTGTCAAAAATGGGACATTCAAAAATTCGTAGCTCACTTCCTGTTCATTTTAGCATATGGGTCCAAGAGACTTTTTTGTAGGTCTTGGGCTCCCTCATACACCTAAAAATATTCGTCGTTCTTGCTTAAACGTACAACCGGGGCTGCTTCGTTAAAAACTTCTAGGGGGCGCTATTGAGTCATTTTTGTAAAAATAGCACAATCAACAATAAAATATTGCTCATTTTACCAGGCCAGATGTGTGTGCCAAGTTTCATGAGTTTCTGTGCATGTTTAGACTCTCAAAACTGGCGTTGTTTTCTTGGCGAACAGCGCTTAGCCACACCCACAGCAATTCGCGAAAACTCACAAACTTCGTGTTGTGACATCATGAAGGCCGAAACCCTCATCTGAGCAAATATGAGGTAGGTCCAGTTAACGTGTTTGGAGAAAAACGTAGAAGAAAATTCGTAATAAAAAAAATTGCCACTAGGTGGCGCTATCAGTTAGATGAAATATAAGTCAGTAGATGTCTTTAGGGCTGGACTCTCATCAAATGTGTGAAATTTTGAGAAGATAGGATCATCTCGGTCAAGTTAATGCAGCTTTTATTTTCACGAAAAATCTTCAGACTTTGCGTCACCGTAGCGGCCACGCCCTTTGGCGAAAAGTTACAATATTCGGTGTGGGGCATGATCAACATCTTAAGCCTTTTCTGACCAATTTTCAAATGGATCCCTTCAACAAGCTCAGCACAGTAGCTAAAAACGTAAAGTATGACATTTATTGTAACCACTAGGTGGCGCTATATGTATAACTGAATTTTATCATATAGATGTTTTCAGGCCGTGACTATTACGTTGCCTGAGAAGTTTGAGATTTTTTGGAGCTTGAACATGGGAGTTATTAAGCATTTGCTCTTTCTGGACAAATGAAATTTTAAAGGCAATATTTGATGCCCCGCCCCCGTCATATAGTATTTCAAAAAGGCAAGATGTTTTGCCCAGTTTTTCTCTCAGGTCTTGAGATGATAAATGCCAAGTTTGAAGTCAATTGGATGAAAAATGTTTGCAAAGTGGGAAAAAGCATGACCACAGTGAATGTGCCAAAATAGGCCAAAATTGGACATAAAAAAATTCATAGCTCACTTCCTGTACATTTTAGCTACATGGTCCCAATAGACTTTTTTGTGCGTCTCGGGGTGCTACACGTGCCTGCCAATTTTTGTTGCTCTAGCTCAAACGCGCCGGGCTTGGTTTTTATTTTTCTACGCTAGGGGGCGCTATCGAGTCGCATTGTTATGACGACTTAATAATATAAAATTTTTCGCCGGGCCTGAGGAGTGTGCAAAGTTCGGTGAGTTTTCGTGAATGTTTAGGTACCCAAAATCGCGATCGTTTGCGGAGAATAAAGAATAATACTAATAATAATAATAATAATAATAATAATAATAATAATAATAATAATAATAATATTAATAATAATAATTTTTACAAAAACAATAGGGACCTCGCAGCGGTCGCTGCTCGGGCCCTAATAATTTTTACAAAAACAATAGGGACCTCGCAGCGGTCGCTGCTCGGGCCCTAATAATAATAATTTTTACAAAAACAATAGGGACCTCGCAGCGGTCGCTGCTCGGGCCCTAACTAGAGCTGCGAGCAGCTATAAAGGGCCCTCGCAGCCCGGGCCACGTTGGGCTCCTTGCACGTTGGGGTACTTGCACGTTAGGGTACTGGCACGTTTGGGTACTGGCATATTGGAAGCAAAATTTCTTTGAAAATGGCATAATAAACGTTTACATGTAGAATATTTTTTTTGCCAGTGTGTGTCAAGCTCAACGGGTTTTGGTGATTGTTAAGACCTGCAAAAATCAGCGTCCTTATTTATTTTTAGGCACTGAGTTGCCCTGATTGGTATTTTTTGTAAAAGTGTATATATACATCATCGCTCGTTGTACTCATTGCACAATGTTACTTTTATTGTCCAAAGGGGCAATCAAAAATGAATTAAACAAAATGGAAACGTACATACGTTTGGATCGGTGTGAAGCCAGTGAACAATTTGAGTGGTGGAAACTAAAAGAATATTCATAAATTACTTAGTTATCACACTTAGAATGAGTGTACATTTTTTGTACAAAATACCGTATGTGGGGTATTTTTTTTTTTTTTTTATATAAGCCTCAAGGGCTAGGTGGCGCTGTATTTATAACTGAATGTTGTCATAGAGATACCTTCAGGCCTTGATTATAAGCCTACATGTCAAGTGTGGGATTTTTTTGGGAGCATGTACCGTGGAGTTATTAAGCATATCCTTCATTCACGATATTGCTTTTAATGTCCATAGAGGCTATCAAAAATAAATAAAAATATATATATGTTTGGATAAGTCTGATACCAGTGAACATTTTGAGTGGTGGAAACTAAAAGAATATTCATAAATGACTTCGTTATCACACTTAGAATGAGTTTACATTTTTTGTACAAAATACCGTATGTGGGGTATTTTTTTTTCATGCCTCAAGGGCTAGGTGGCGCTGCATATATAACTGAATGTTGTCATAGAGATAACTTCAGGCCTTGACGATAAACATACATGTCAAGTTTGGGATTTTTTGGAGCATGTCCCGGGGAGTTATCAAGCATATCCTTTTTCATTGCGAAACACAAATTTTGATGCCCCGCCCTCATCATATAGTATTTCGAAAAGTCAAAATTTTTCCCCCTGTCATTGGCTCAGGTCTTGACATGGTCCAGGCCAAGTCTTAACTCAGTCGGATGAAACGTGTAGGAGAAGTGGGCAAAAGTCTGCCCCCTGTGAATGTGCAAAAATCGTCAAAAATGGGACATTCAAAAATTCGTAGCTCACTTCCTGTTCATTTTAGCATATGGGTACAAGAGACTTTTTTGTAGGTCTTGGGCTCCCTCATACACCTAAAAATATTCGTCGTTCTTGCTTAAACGTACAACCGGGGCTGCTTCGTTAAAAATTTCGAGGGGGCGCTATTGAGTCATTTTTGTAAAAATAGCACAATCAACAATAAAATATTGCTCATTTTACCAGGCCAGATGTGTGTGCCAAGTTTCAGGAGTTTCTGTGCATGTTTAGACCCTCAAAACTGGCGTTGTTTTCTTGGCGAACAGCGCTTAGCCACGCCTACAGCAATTCGCGAAAACTCACAAACTTCGTGTTGTGACATCATGAAGGCCGAAACCCTCATCTGAGCAAATATGAGGTAGGTCCAGTTAACGTGTTTGGAGAAAAACGTAGAAGAAAATTCGTAAGAAAAAAAATTGCCACTAGGTGGCGCTATCAGTTAGATGAAATGTAAGTTAGTAGATGTCTTTAGAGCTGGACTCTCATCAAATGTGTGAAATTTTGAGAAGATAGGATCATCTCGGTCAAGTTAATGCAGCTTTTATTGTCACGAAAAATCTTCAGACTTTGCGTCACCGTAGCGGCCACGCCCTTTGGCGAAAATTTACAATATTCGGTGTTGGGCATCATCAACTTCTTAAGGCTTTTCTGACCAATTTTCAACTGGATCCCTTCAACGAGCTCAGCACAGTAGCTAAAAACGTAAAGTATGACATTTATTGTAACCACTAGGTGGCGCTATATGTATAACTAAATTTTGTCATATAGATGTTTTCAGGCCGTGACTATTATGTTGCCTGAGAAGTTTGAGATTTTTTGGAGCTTGTGCATGGGAGTTATTCAGCATTTGCTCTTTCTGGACAAATGAAATTTTAAAGGCAATATTTGATGCCCCGCCCCCGTCATATAGTATTTCAAAAAGGCAAGACTTTTTGCCCAGCTGTTCTCTTAGGTCTTGAGATGATAAATGCCAAGTTTGAAGTCGATGGGATGAAAAATGTTTGCATAGGGGGAAAAAGCATGACCACTGTGAATGTGCCAAAATAGGCCAAAATTGGACATTAAAAAATTCATAGCTCACTTCCTGTACATTTTAGCTAAATGGTCCCAATAGACTTTTTTGTGCATCTCGGGGTGCTACACGTGCCTGCCAATTTTCGTTGCTCTAGCTCAAACGTGCCGGGCTTGGTTTTTATTTTTCTACGCTAGGGGGCGCTATAGAGTCGCGTTGTTATGACGACTTCATAATATCAAATTTTTCGCCGGACCTGAGGAGTGTGCAAAGTTCGGTGAGTTTTCGTGAATATTTAGGTACCCAAAATCGCGATCGTTTGCGGAGAATAAAGAATAATAATAATAATAATAATAATAATAATTTTTACAAAAACAATAGGGACCTCGCAGCGGTCGCTGCTCGGGCTCTAATAATAATAATAATAATAATAATAATAATAATAATAATAATAATAATTTTACAAAAACAAGAGGGACCTCGCAGCGGTCGCTGCTCGGGCCCTAATAACTAGAGCTGCGAGCAGCTATAAAGGGCCCTCGCAGCCCGGGCCACGTTGGGGTCCTTCCACGTTGGGGTACTTGCACGTTGGGGTACTGGCACATTGGGGTACTGGCATATTGGAAGCAAAATTTCTTTGAAAATGGCATAATAAACGTTTACATGTAGAATATTTTTTTGCCAGTGTGTGTATCAAGCTCAACGGGTTTTGGTGATTGTTAACACCTGCAAAAATCAGCGTCCTTTTTTATTTTTAGGCAATGAGTTGCCCTGATTGGTATTTTTTTGTAAAAGTGTATATACACATCATCGCTCGTTCTACTCATTGCACAATGTTACTTTTATTGTCCAAAGGGGCAATCAAAAATGAATAAAACAAAATGGAAACGTACATACGTTTGGATCAGTGTGAAGCCAGTGAACAATTTGAGTGGTGGAAACTAAAAGAATATTCATAAATGACTTAGTTATCACACTTAGAATGAGTGTACATTTTTTGTACAAAATACCGTATGTGGGGTATTTTATTTTATTTTTTATATAAGCCTCAAGGGCTAGGTGGCGCTGTATTTATAACTGAATGTTGTCATAGAGATACCTTCAGGCCTTGATTATAAGCATACATGTCAAGTGTGGGATTTTTTTTGGAGCATGTACCGTGGAGTTATTAAGCATATCCTTCATTCACGATATTGCTTTTAATGTCCATAGAGGCTATCAAAAATAAATAAAAAAATATATATGTTTGGATAAGTCTGATGCCAGTGAACATTTTGAGTGGTGGAAACTAAAAGAATATTCATAAATGACTTCGTTATCACACTTAGAATGAGTTTACATTTTTTGTACAAAATACCGTATGTGGGGTATTTTTTTTTTATGCCTCAAGGGCTAGGTGGCGCTGCATATATAACTGAATGTTGTCATAGAGATAACTTCAGGCCTTGACGATAAACATACATGTCAAGTTTGGGATTTTTTGGAGCATGTACCGGGGAGTTATCAAGTATATCCTTTTTCATTGCGAAACACAAATTTTGATGCCCCGCCCTCATCATATAGTATTTTGAAAAGTCAAAATTTTTCCCCCTGTCGTTGGCTCAGGTCTTGACATGGTCCAGGCCAAGTCTTAACTCAGTCGGATGAAACGTGTAGGAGAAGTGGGCAAAAGTCTGCCCCCTGTGAATGTGCAAAAATCGTCAAAAATGGGACATTAAAAAATTCGTAGCTCACTTCCTGTTCATTTTAGCATATGGGTACAAGAGACTTTTTTGTAGGTCTTGGGCTCCCTCATACACCTAAAAATATTCGGCGTTCTTGCTTAAACGTACAACCGGGGCTGCTTCGTTAAAAATTTCTAGGGGGCGCTATTGATTCTTTTTTTTAAAAATAGCACAATCAACAATAAAATATTGCTCATTGTACCAGGCCAGATGTGTGTGCCAAGTTTCATGAGTTTCTGTGCATGTTTAGACCCTCAAAACTGGCGTTGTTTTCTTGGCGAACAGCGCTTAGCCACGCCCACAGCAATTCGCGAAAACTCACAAACTTCGTGTTGTGACACCGTGAAGGGCGAAACCCTCATCTGAGCAAATATGAGGTAGGTCCAGTTAACGTGTTTGGAGAAAAACGTAGAAGAAAATTCGTAAGAAACAAATATGCCACGAGGTGGCGCTATCAGTAAGATGAAATATAAGTTCGTAGATGTCTTTAGGGCTGGACTCTCATCAAATGTGTGAAATTTTGAGAAGATAGTATCATCTCGGTCAAGTTAATGCAGCTTTTATTGTCACGAAAAATCTTCAGAATTTGCGTCACCGTAGCGGCCACGCCCTTTGGCGAAAAGTTACAATATTCGGTGTGGAGCATGATCAACATCTTAAGGCTTTTCTGACCAATTTTCAACTGGATACCTTCAACGAGCTCGGCACAGTAGCTAAAAACGTAAAGTATGACATTTATTGTTACCACTAGGTGGCGCTATATGTATAACTGAATATTATCATATAGATGTTTTCAGGCCGTGACTATTACGTTGCCTGAGAAGTTTGAGATTTTTTGGAGCTTGAACATGGGAGTTATTAAGCATTTGCTCTTTCTGGACAAATGAAATTTTAAAGGCAATATTTGATGCCCCGCCCCCGTCATATAGTATTTCGAAAAGGCAAGACTTTTTGCCCAGTTGTTCTCTCAGGTCTTGAGATGATAAATGCCAAGTTTGAAGTCAATTGGATGAAAAATGTTTGCAAAGCGGGAAAAGCATGACCACAGTGAATGTGCCAAAATAGGCCAAAATTGGACATAAAAAAATTCATAGCTCCCTCCCTGTACATTTTAGCTACATGGTCCCAATAGATTTTTTTGTGCGTCTCGGGGTGCTACACGTGCCTGCCAATTTTCGTTGCTCTAGCTTAAACGTGCCGGGCTTGGTTTTTGTTTTTCTACGCTAGGGGGCGCTATAGAGTCGCGTTGTTATGACGATTTCATAATATAAAATTTTTCGCCGGGCCTGAGGAGTGTGCAAAGTTTGGTGAGTTTTCGTGAATGTTTAGGTACCCAAAATCGTGATCGTTTGCGGAGAACAAAGAAGAAGAAGAAGAAGAAGAATAACTAGAGCTGCGAGCAGCTATAAAGGGCCCTCGCAGCCCGGGCCACGTTGGAGTCCTTGCACGTTGGGGTACTTGCACGTTAGGGTACTGGCACGTTGGGGTACTGGCATATTGGAAGCAAAATTTCTTTGAAAATGGCATAATAAACGTTTACATGTAGAATATTTTTTTTGCCAGTGTGTGTCAAGCTCAACGGGTTTTGGTGATTGTTAAGACCTAAAAATCAGCGTCCTTTTTTATTTTTAGGCAATGAGTTGCCCTGATTGGTATTTTTTGTAAAAGTGTATATATACATCATCGCTCGTTGTACTCATTGCACAATGTTACTTTTATTGTCCAAAGGGGCAATCAAAAATGAATAAAACAAAATGGAAACGTACATACGTTTGGATCGGTGTGAAGCCAGTGAACAATTTGAGTGGTGGAAACTAAAAGAATATTCAGAAATGACTTAGTCATCACACTTAGAATGAGTTTACATTTTTTTGTACAAAATACCGTAAGAGAGAATATTACAAGGCCGCTTCTGTCAAAATTTGATGGATGACATTCTTAATTAGATTAGGGGGGTCATGTGTGGGTCATGACCCCTCCCTAATGAAGATTAATGACCCTTTAATGACTTCCAGATGTCATATAATGAGGGTTAATGACCTTTAATGACTTCCTGATGTCATTTAATGAGGGTTAATGACCCTTAATGACTTCCTGATGTCATTTAATGAAGATTAATGACCCCTAATGACTTCCTGATGTCATTTAATGAAGATTAATGACCCTTAATGACTTCCTGATGTCATTTAATGAAGATTAATGACCCTTTAATGACTTCCAGATGTCATATAATGAGGGTTAATGACCTTTAATGACTTCCAGATGTCATTTAATGAGGGGTAATGACCTTTAATGACTTCCGGATGTCGTTTAATGAGGATGAATGACCTTTAATGACTTCCGGATGTCGTATAATGAAGATGAATGACCTTTAATGACTTCCGGATGTCGTTTAATGAAGATGAATGACCTTTAATGACTTCCAGGTGTTATATAATGAAGATGAATGACCCTTAATGACTTCCTGATGTCATTTAATGAAGATTAATGACCCCTTAATGAAGATGGATGATGTGTAGGTGGTGTTCCTACCTGTTTTTGCAGATATCCTGGCTGACCCGGGTTCAAATGCTAATTGTTTGGTTAACTTCCGGATCCGGTGCACGCCCCCCTAGATTGAGTGAATAATGAATAATAATGAGATTGAATGACGTGATCGGAGGGAGTGGTTTAGTATGGGTAAAACCGCCGGGGGAAAAGTACTAGCCATTTCTATTATGGTGAAGGGGGAAAAGTATGCACAAACACGGCTCAAAGATTGTATTTTTAGAGGTTGTAAAACAAGAAGTATAAGGTAAGGTTAAACTGTGATACGGTGGTTGGTATTATGAAATTAAAAAATATGAAGTTATACATTATATGTAAAAATGTTGTAAGAGTCGTTCGTGACTGCTGGGGTTGAATCTGAAAATAAACGGATAAAACTATATAATTTCCCCTTACTGATATAGTTACTATCTGACATTTTTGTTCAATATTTCTGTGAGTAGGGGGAAGCATATGCAGTCAAAGATTCATGGGGAGGTCAAATGTATGTCTGTGCTTGTGTGCGCGTACGCGCATGTATGGCTGCATGAGGGTCAAAGAAGTGTGAGGACAGACGGGCGGCTGAAGAAGTGTGAGGTAAACGATGGCTATAATGTTGTTAGTTTGAAAGACAACGCTTCCTAAAATATATTACAAAAATAAGCATGTACTCTGACGGTTACATTTATATCAGTATCAATTTTACAAAAGGAAAATGGTGAGCAGGTCTCCTCACCCCCTGTGAGAACAGAGGGGTTGCTGGTCATAAAATTAAATTAGGCTGAAGAAGAACGGACACGCAACTAATTGTGAGGGTCATTTCTGAGGGTCTAATAGAAATGTATGGATTTTAAATTGCGTTTTGCACACCCTCCTCTATGTATAAATATGAGGCCTTCGCAATGCCACACTCACTTCTCTGAAAAATTCTCAAGAGGTATCGGCTCTGAGCTTCCAAGATGAATCAAGGTAATTAACTCTTGATATTATCTATATATGTATATATACTCATACAATTGTGGCACTTATATTCACTTCTATTAATGTTTTTGCTATGAAATAAAAAACCCCTACATCTTAATGAAGCTTCTGGAAAAGCAAGCATCTTAGTGAGTGATTTATTTATTTAATGGAATGATGCATGCCTTTATTTTTATACTTATTTTATTTTTAAGTTATGAGAGATTTTGGAATAAGTCTGTATCAATATGTATTTTTGTTTTACATGTATTTTAATTTTATAGAGTTAGGAGAGTTTTTTTTATTTTATTTTATTATTATTTTTTTTTTGAATGAGTGAATGAGTTCGTATTTTCTTATTTTAAATTTGAATTTTTACAGAATTAGAAGCGTTGTTGGATGAAATTCAACTGTATTATTATTCAGCGTCACAAGATGGCGATGTTGTGCCAGGAATCCGGCGTAAGTATTTCTTATTTTGAAACTTTTAGAGCTTTTTCTTGCTTTAAAATTAACTGTTAGTAATGGATATTTACAGAATTGAATGAGGATGTGAACGAGAGGATTAGACAGCCGGAGATTTTCGTAATTACGAGTGATGAGGAAGAATTGGATGACGAATTACCTGCAGGAGTGAACGGTAAATTTCCTTTTTTTAAATAAAATAAAACCTATGTATTACTATTTTTTAAATGAACCGGTAATGTTGTATGATTATAGGTGGTGATATACTGAGCGAGACGGTCCCAGAGACTGCTCAACCTGAGGTCATAATAATATCTGACGAAGAAGAAGAAGGAGAAGAAGAAGAAGAGATATTAAGGCGTGAACACGTGAGGGGCGAAGAGGAAGGTGAATTCGTCGGGTTTCCACCGATTGAAAGCGAATCTGAAATGGAAAACTCTGAGGGGGGGTGACATGGATTTAGATAATGTAGGTCAAGGTTTGGCTGAAATTGTAAATGCCTTAAACGATGAGATCTCTATGCAAATCGAGCCTTTTCAAATGCCTGATGAAATCGTCGACGATGATGGCGATCCGTTTGTGGCTATAAGACACATTGAGGATTTTATTGATTTCTTTAATCCTTTAGAGAGGGCTCTTGCACGTCTTAACCAGTCATCTTCAAACGGCGAAGCCGTTGAGGACATACTTGAACCAGACATACATAGAAATGACCAACAGCAATCCTCTGTATCATTTTCACAACATTCCCAGCCACACCCACACAATCAAACGCAACATGTAGAAGGTAGCAGCAGTACACATTGCCAGCAGACACTTGTGTCAAATACACAAAACTTTCAATACCAACCATACACGCACAATCAAACGCAACAGACAGAAGCTGGTGGTAGTAGTACACTAGCTAGACAAGACCTCCAACAACAGTCTCGGGTACATCGACACATTCAAGCAGAACATCCCCCAGCACCAACCCCCAGTACACAATCCACCTTGCAACAATCTTCAGACACAAACAGACAGGTGGGGGGACAAGTTAGGCGTCCGAATTTTAACAACTTGGAGATAAGACGACGTCTAAATACAACGAGACCCGAAGACCCCCTTGATTTTGCAGCCTTCTACACAAACATTGGCAATAATTTGAATGAAGCTGTGCAGGAGGTAATCAGATCGACTAGTCGCGGTGATATAGTCCAAGCAGAAATAGTGGGTGAAAATGTGAGGGAGCACTGTTACCTAGATGCTGTTAATGACCCGAATGACGTAACTGACGCAGTCCATAATTTGCTAGATCGCATCGCACAATCTAATACAGAGGTACTGGCCGACAATAGTCTAGAACTTGTTGTACAGATTGTATTTGATGTTAATGGCGGAGGAGGTGCCAAACGCAAACTAATTTTGACTACAAATGATGAAATGGTTCAAAAGAAGAAGAGATGTTTGTACATAACGTATGACAAAAATGATAAATTATGCTTTGCTAGATCGTTAGCATACCTGCTTGACGGATCGTTGACTGTTGATCAGGCTACACAGAGGGCTCGTTATTTACAGCAAAGCGTGGGGTTGACTTGTGAGACTGCCGTTAGTCTGAGGGACGTACACAAATTTGAAACGCTTGTGAAACGCAAAATCGTTATAGCTTATAGAGCGGATTGCGAACGCCCCCTGTCTTTTTTTGAGACGCAATACCCCAAATCAGAGGACTCAGTGTTCTTACTGCTATTAGACGGACACTATTATGGAATAAAATCGGTTAAGGAGTTCATAGGGAAATCCTACTTTTGCAGACAATGTTACAAAGGGCATAAAAACCAAGAACAACATAGTTGTGAGGGGCATTGTCACATCTGTCTCGACCCTACCTGCAAACAACAACCGTTCAAAGCCATTCATTGTAACGATTGTAATAAAATATGTCAGAACGAGAGTTGCTTCGTTAAACACAAAGAACGCAGACAGACCTCAAAATCCGAGACTAGCAACTGTGAGAAATACAAAAAATGTAGCGAATGCAGTGTGGAATATTACGTCAAATCACAGGGGGAGAATGTTAAACATAAATGCCCTCAAGCCAAATGCACAGTATGTGGAGAGGTTCTACCTAAGGGCGGTGATGAGGCGAGAGGAAACCCTCATCTGTGTTACATGCAGCCTCTAAAACCGGAAGCGCCTTGTAAACAAATAATTTACTACGATTTTGAAACATTCGTAGGTGCTGACGGTAAACACAAACCCTACCTAGTGTGTACCAAATCGACAAAGGGGGTGGAAAAACATTGGTTGGGTCTTGATTGCGTCGAACAATTTCTTGATTATGTCAGGAACCCTCGTTTTGAACAGTCTAAACTAATCGCTCACAACGCCAAAGGTTTTGACGCTTACATCATTCTAAACAAAATGGTAGACATGGGGGTTAATGTCAGCGTCATTATGCAAGGGAGCAAAGTCATTTGTTTCTCAGATACGGACTACAAACTGGGGTACAACGACTCCTTGTCCTTCCTCACGATGCCCCTCAGCTCCTTGCCTAAAGCTCTAGGTTTCATCGATCAAACTAAAGGGTATTTCCCCCATGGCTTTAGCTCTCTAGACCATTTAAATTACATCGGTCCCTACCCTGATCCAAAATATTATGGGGTAGAGCGTATGTCGACGGTCCATCGTACAACGTTTTTTGAATGGTACGAGGTAGCGTGTAAGGGAACCTTCAATTTTGCTCAGGAAGCTCTAATGTACTGCAGAAATGATGTGAATATTTTGGCGACAGCTTGTGAGAAATTTAGAGAGGAGTTTCTTAATGCGACTGGTACAGACCCGTTCAATTCTGTAACTATCGCCTCCTCCTGCATGAAGGTGTTCCGGAACAATTTCCTAACACCTAAAACATTGGCTATTACGCCGACCGATAATTACATACAACAAACCAAATCATTCTCACGCGACTCGATCCAATACCTAATGTGGGTGGCGCACAGCCAAAAAATACCTATTATTCACGCCTTAAACAAGGGGGAGGTCAAGATCGGGCAGTACTATGTAGACGGGTACGCTTTGATAGACGGCGTAAAATATGTATGGGAATATCTCGGATGTTTCTATCACGGATGCCGTGAATGTTACGATCCTACTCAAAAGTGTCCTATGAGTAAACGACCGTTTCAAGAAAAGTTTGACAGGGTTAAAAAGAAAATACAGGATCTAAAAGTCAAGCACGGTGTACAGCTTGTGTTGATGTGGGAGCATGAGTGGCTGCGGTTAAAAAAGTCGCCTGAATTCAACAAGGCTCTCGAGCTGGGCTACACCGTATCACAAATTACGGAGGTGTGGCATTTTGACTCGTCGAGTAGCGACGTCTTCAAAGCATACATCGATACATTCCTTAAAGGGAAGCAAGAGGCCTCGGGGTATCCTTCCTACGTCGTTGATCAGGCAGGTAGGGAAAAGTACATCGAAAACTATGAGACTCACCAAGGTATTAGACTAGACCCCTCAAAAATAAATGTGAATGCGGGTAAGAGGCAGGTGTCTAAATTATGCCTCAACAACTTTTGGGGCAAATTGGGACAGCGTGATAATTTGGATAAAACAGAGATTGTAAGCAGCACAGAACGCTTCTTTGAATTGTTATTTTCGGGGGTGTACGAGATCAAAGCCTTTCACTTCCTCAACGATCAAAGGTCGATCGTGCAGTACAGCTACAACCGACGTTGCAACGTCCCCCCCCTCCAAAACCGCTAACATCTTTGCAGCATGCATGACCACGGCTTATGCACGTCTAAAAATGTACGCATATTTGGAGCGACTGCAGACGAGTGTTTTGTACACCGACACGGACAGCCTCGTCTATGTAGTCAAAGACGGCGAAAGTCCTTTGGAATTAGGTGACTATTTGGGGGATTTGACTGACGAGTTGGGAGGAGATAGCATTCAGGAGTTTGTTTCAGCGGGTCCTAAAAGTTACGCCTACCAAACTAGGAACAGCATGAAAACGGTAATGAAGGTAAAAGGTATCACACAGACCCATGACACTTGCAAACGCGTCAATTTTGACAGCATCAAGAATTTAGTTGAAGGGTACATTGACTCATCAGGCACACAAACCAGAACGATTGAAACGCCTCAACACACTATCGTGCGTAACAAAAAGGGTTTTCACCTAAAAAACATGTCATTCATGAAAAAGTTCAGGGTAGTATATGACAAGAGACGTCTTATCCCCCACGGACGCACCCTGCCTTTCGGTTATTAGTGTGTTTTGTGAAATGGAGTTAAATCAAGTTGATTTTGATCCGAGGCTTCAACCCCCCTTTTCTTGTTTAATATCTGGACCAAGCGGGTGTGGAAAAACATATTTTGTAAAAAGTATCTTGGAAAATTGTAACCATGTTATGAAAAGTCTTCCTGACAATGTTGTATGGATCTACACTTCTTTTCAACCTCTGTACGAGGAACTTCAAAAGCTGAATAAAAATATTAACTTTGTGAAAGGTCTCCCTGATTCTTTTGAGGATGAAAGTTTGTTTCCAGCGCGTCAAAGTCATTTGGTTATTCTGGACGACGTCATCTTTCAGGCGTCGGACCACCCTGAGGTGGTAAGAATTTTTACCCAATATAGACATCATAGGAATATGAGCGTCATCATGTTAACGCAGAACATTTTTCATCAAGGTAAATACAGCCGGACAATCAGCCTCAACAGTAATTATATGGTGTTGTTTAAAAACCCGCGTGATAAATTACAAACGAGTGTTTTGGCTAATCAGATATTTCCCTCAAAGAAAAAGTATTTTTTGGAAAGCTTTGAAGACGCTACCAAAGACGCTCACGGGTATTTATTAGTGGATTTAACCCCGACATGTCCAGATCAATATAGACTGAGGACGGGCTTACTAGCTCATCAGTGGCCTACCGTCTACATACCCAAGACTTAATAAGATGTCGAAGCTTTTAAAAAGAAATGCTCCGCTGCTCAAAACTTTGTTTCACGCCAAGCCCAAGAAACGTAAAGACATACTTTTGCGCGGTCCCGCTAGCTTGGTGAAAGCTCTCTGCGAGATTGCTCTAAATCTCTTAAAAGGTCACATACCGCTGAGTCCTTCGCAGTATAAGAGGCTAAAAAAGCAAAAGAAGGTGATCAGAGAATTGGCCGATAAGAAAAAAAGTCTGAAGAAAAAACGTGCGGTCTTGATTCAAAAGGGTGGTTTTATCTTACCCTTGTTGGGGGCATTCGCCCCTGTCCTCGGAAGTCTTTTAGGCGGTCTAATAAATAAATAAACTTTAACCAACATGAGTTTGAGAACAGCTCAGAAAATGTTTCTTGTCTCACCTCACCAACTGGAACGTTTAAGCAGGCCGGAACCAACCATTCGAGAGACGGCGGAGCGTAATTTGGATTTTAAAATGAAGGAGGTCCTAGAAGATAGTTCTCTAGACCAGTATGAGAAAATTAAAAAGTACCAATCCTTGATGCAACGATATTTAGGGTTGCTCAAACAAGGGGAAAACGAACGACGACCAATCAACCTGACTCTACCTGCTGAGACATCAAACACATCCCCATCAGATGAAGCGACGGGTTTGGAGAATGAAGCCTGGCTCGACATCGTCCAAACAATCCCTCCTCGTTACCGTAAAAATGCCGATTATGTTTTAAGAAAACTGTCTACCGACGAAAGAGGTTGGACTCCTCGCAGCGAATTCATCTTCAGAGGTAAGCCCGTCAGAGGATCCCACATGACTGATTTACTCAAACATCTCATCGGCAAGAATGTTTCATCGCAAGGTCCTAGAGGTTGGAGCGAGTTTCTACACACCCTCTCAGAACTCAATATACCCGAAACAACGGTTTCTAACCCACATGCACGCGAGGAGTTGAGACGTCTAAAAAACGGCTCATATACATCTAATCCCATTGTTAAGGAATCTTCGAACGGGAAAAAGAAAAGAAAACGGAATGCTTCGACTATAAAGTGGGAGGGGTTTTAAATATGACACTTATTTTATGTAAGGAAAAACACATCACTCTGTATTGCCTTTTAAATTGCTTTTATTGAATAAATGATTTGAAAAACATAATCCGTTACAGACAATGACATTTTTTAAATTTGTTGAAAGAACATGATTTTTGTCCTCCGCATGGTTTGCAGGTAAAAAACCGGTGTCGCCGAACAAAAGCAGATACCATAGCATCATTCTTGATTACATCGTCGGTGTAGCAGTCCATCACATCCTGGTAAGACTCTCCACACCCTCTGTGGCTCAGGTAGTACACACAATGAGGGCCGCAGGCCGCTGACAGTTCGTGTTGTAACTGCCGATTATGGTAAATTATACGGTTAGAATACTTTTCCAGAAAAGACTTTATACTTTGTGGGTAATATTTAAAATCAGGGGGAAAGCCGAAGGGGTCGAAAAAAGATGCAGAGTCGTCCTTTTCCAAGGTGAGAGCCAACCAATGTTCTCCGGGTTTAGAGCGGGGGTGTGTATTAACTATATAGTATATGGGGGGCGAGGGTTTCAAGGAGGATAACTCGTCCGAAGCGTAAACGCCTCCAAATAAATGTCCTTGTAAACGTGTCATCAAACTCTCCAATTCCCTTCCGTTCATCTCCTCAGTAATAGTCCATTAACACTTCCCTCTTCGAGTTAATTTCTAAAATAGAGTCGTAACAAGCGTACACAATAAGTGTGGCGGTATGGGGAAGCGGGGTCCTGAATCTCATCTCCAATCTGAGTGTACCGCTGGACACAGGGGATAAAGCCTCTGTGTCCTGGCTAGGATTTAGATTAAAGGCAAACAGAGCATAGCCTTGTTGAAAGTCTTCGTGGTCTATACTTAGAGGTAAATCTTTTAAAAACCTCCCCGTCGTGGAAAACAAGTTATGAAACTCGCGCACTGCGTTTCCTGCGTTAAATTGGGGTTGAAACGCCTTAGATGGGATCTGCCGCCCTTCTTGAGTTAGGGCTAGGTATTCAATATTGTGGTGGGCAAAGTTAAAAGGATTTAAATTCTTCCGCCCCACAAAAGCGCTGTGATTGACGAGTGCTAAAACCACATACTTTGGCGTATGTCCCAAAAAGAGATTGTCTTGATGGCAGATCCTCGATAACTGGGGTATAGAGTAAGTCTTTACGTTGATCCTCGATAGGGGGTACAGCGCGTTGTCTTTGTGGAGAGCCGCTGCGTGACCCAAAGAAACGGCCGGTGCGACCGCTACTTTTTTTACAAAAAGGGTGGCTCCTATTATCTTCAGAGAGCAATCAGCGTCGGGGGGACTCATTAAACAAAAATCATCGCTGGCTCTTGTTAGCTTTAGCCTTAGATCCACGTTATTTAAGAGGTATCTCTCACAAAAGAAAATATCCGAGTGAATGGGGCCTAGGAGTTGAAATTCCCTGGACCCCTCAATCAATTGGGCTCTGTGAACCAGCCCTTCATTAACATCGTTGCCCGTGAGCGATGTTGAATCCATCCGCCCTCGTGTATCTTTGAAGAACATGGCTGTGCTAAATTGGCTTTTGAGAGAATCCTCTGAAAAGTTTAACAATGTTTCAATCATAGCTCTGTAAGGGTGAGTAGCGCTTGATTGTGAGATGAGTCTATCCCCTAATGTAACATCTACTTGGGTAAAGATTGTGTTTAACGGATAGTTAATGATGCCTACGTGGTCGGTGGGGCCCAGATGAGAGCCGTCTCTGTGTGTTACTCGCAAACGCAGGTAAAGCATTGTGTCCGAGAGATCCATATATTTAGAACCGTCCCCCGGTATGAAGAATTCAATGGGTCCTTGCTCCGTCAAAGCTGATAAGGGTGAAATTTCGACGTATTGGCTTTGTTCTATCGAAAGTTGGGTCATTGGGGGTGAGAACAAATCTAATTCCGACAGAGTGCATTCTTGCGACTTGTGATGTAAAAGAGCCATTTTCGTCAGATTGTTTAAGAGAAAATGTCGGCGTTGCTTCTTCGGCGCTTCCTTCTTGAGACTGATTTCCTTTTGACTGCACGCCTACGCTTTTTATGAGTAACCAGTCTCTGACCTATCGGTCTCCTCGAAGGTCTTCGAGCCAAAACCATTAACCCGGATCCATCTTGATTCTTTTCTCTTCTCTGTATTCTTTCCATCGCACGTCCTGCTACATCCATGGCAATATTTTTAGCCGCCGACTGCAGGTGAGGTTTCGCTACTGTAAAACCTTTTTTGACTAAAGGTACGACAAAACGGAAAAGTTTAGAAAAAATGGAGCCCAAACCTCGCCCATATTGCACAGGGGCCCCGTGAAAACCCGGAAGCGACCCTCCTGCTTGGGTTTCGTAATAATTAACAAAGCGATACAGGTCAGGGTGTGTCTCCATCACAACCATTGTTTTTTACCTCGGTTTAAAATGCAGGGTAATAATTATCTTTCCGTATTTAAAATTAACCGGCTGATTCTGATCCGTCTTAATCTGTATTCCTACTTCTTCAATATGTCTCCTACTAATAGGCAGGTAGTAAGCAGGGTTGAAAGTTTTAAAAATAAACTCCCCGTATCTCCCTTCGATCGGAGCAGTCCTCAATAACGGAGCATAGGCATCCCCTACCGTCTGGTGTTGCACCACGTCTGTATAAACGTATAAATGGTATTGACCCGCCTTTATATCGGCTGGGTACGGGGCAGGTAACCAATTAGGTTTTATAGTAAACCATTGTCCTTCCTTCATACCAAGTATGTAAGCCAACGGTGCATTAAAGCGGATCTTATAACATCCGGTTGACGACATCCAAAGAAATTTCCGCATATTAATATCGTAATGGAGTAAAATTTGGTTGCCTATTTTATTTTTTATAATATACAGAACCGCCTCTCGTAGCTTGTCAAGATCTTCATATTCCCCGGATGTAATATCTAAGGTGTGGGTTACAAATTCGTTTTTATCAGACCCCCTAGCTGTCTCGGAGTTCTTTGCATCCTTAGCTTTGGAAAGCGTCATATCTTTTATATAGAAAGTAGTCTGGTTTTCGGGTACGTTTATCCAACTACGAGGGTATGAAATCTCAGTCAGGGCCACCTCCCAACTTCCTTCGAGATCAATGTGTTGGGCCAAATTCACTCTGAACTGTGAGATTGTGTTGTCCGTATACACATCCATACTAGCGTTAGAAGGTAGAGTAATGTAGAATCCTCCATCGTGTAAGGGATCCATGCCGGCTTCTGATACAAGTTGTATTTGAAACTCTTTTTTAAACGTCTACAATCTGAGAAGCGGGGACCCAGCTATCGAATTTCGAGGGCCATCCCTTCCAACGAACGAGGAATTGTCTCTGCCCCCTCACCGTGCGCCTTTTAAGGATTTTCTCAATATGGAATGTGTGGTCTTTTGATACGCTCACCTTCTGTAATTCACCTTCGTAAAACGATCCTTCTATGACATCCCCGTCATAATCTTTCAGTTTGTAGACGGGTGGAAAACGAGGAAGACATTCAGATATGGTAAACAATTCGTCCGTAAAGCTCTGCTCGTATTTTTTATCAAACACTCCTCTTAATTTAGATATCCTCACCACATCTCCTGTTTTAAAACGCATTTTTAATTTCCCACTTTGCTCTATCGGCATATTACCGTATAGATTCTGGAAAACCTGTTGAGTATTTCCGTCAGTAACTTGATTGGGCTTCATTTTTATACTTTTATGGTAGCTTTCGTTATAACTACTTACTAAATCTTGTACGACGTCGATATACCTGCGTGTTTCTGGCCGTAAAATATCTCCACATTCTAGTTTTTAAAGTTCTATTAAACCTTTCAACAACCTGGGCTTTCAGATCACTGGCAGTAGCAAAATGAACAATGTTGTGTTTTTTCATCAGGTTCTGAAAATGTCTGTTAAAAAATTCTTTACCCGCGTCGGTCTGTATTTTTCGAGGCGTCCCACTCTCAGACAAAACAGATTCAAAAGCTTTAACTACCTGCGGAGCCGTCTTATCCTTCAAAATGCGTACGTAGGCTTTTTTTGAAAAAATATCGATGACTGTCAGTAAATATTTAAATCCATCGTTGACGCCAGCCAGGGCCTGCATATCGCAGAGGTCTGCCTGAAATTGATTCAGCGCCCTTGGGACAAAAACCCTGTTTCGTGGGAAATTGATTCTAGCGGGTTTGTGTAAGGTGTAGGCATCTTGCTCGATTAAGAAACCCCTGACTCGATCACGATTTACTTTTTTACCCGTAACATCCTGTACACCTAAGTGTAAACGCTCTACACCACCAAAACTGGCCGGGTGTGAGGCATCGTAGTAAAGCTTCTCCATACACTTCCTCTCAGCCATCATCAGAAAATGAATTTAAATGATATATGCAACGATTATTTATTGATAAATTCACACAGACATGACTTCTTTTGTTTTTTTTTGGTTTATTACATGATTTCCATAGTATAATCATACACAATAGTAAAAATGATTCCATGCATAATGCTAAAAGGCAATACTAAGAATTAATATACTCAAGGACTCGGGATAAGACATAGGGACTAACTTTTAATTCAACGACGGTTTGAAATTCTTTTAATTCAACAGGTAAGTCTAAAGGGTAGTTATTTTCTAGACAGTATTTTGCAGAATCAACAAACAGAGTCAAAATTGTTACCAGGTGACCTACACCCACGTCATCACACCATGCATCCAGAACGGCTTTAATTGTATTGGCCAAACCCAAATGACTCTCGTTCACAACACGTCTGACAAAACAATCCCAAGATACATGAAATAGCGAATGAGACAATGATCTGACTTTTTGCATAATCAACAACATTTTGTCAATTCGTCCGTCTCGGTCAGAAGTATGTAGAATGGTTCTCTCCAGAATGTCCGCCCAATTACACAAACCGTAATATCGAAACAACAATTTTCTGAAGATATTTCCCATCGTGTGTCTCTATTTAGAATTGTAGTACTTGTCCAGCAAAGTCTTGAGGTCGTTCGACAGCGATCCGGGGCCTTCAAGGGCGTCCAGTTGCTCGAGCTTGTCGAGTATCTTCTTCTCTTGCTCGAGATCTAGCAGGACAATCTCGGCCGCTGTCTTGACCTTCTTAATGTCGGTAGTCAGATGAAGCAAGTTCAACATGTAATGAATGCTGGGGAGGAATTTAGGCGTGCACAACAATGCTATCACACGATGATAATGTTTCCTAAAATACTCATCATCGTCTATTTCTAGACACTGGTGCTGCCTCTGGCTGGGATGGTTGATTAAACAGCCATTACATTCATCTCTACTGTATTTAACTATAACTTGATTGAGGAGATGTCCTATAGTCTGTTTTATACAGTTGTACTTATCCCGACACAGCCAACTGTCCGGGGGCCCGTTCCAGACAAGGTCCCAGTCCTTGTCAAGGTTTGTAGGTGAAGGCAAAGCTGTTGGCGGGCACCCCTCCACAACGTCCCCGTCAGAGGTTAGTTGCTGCTGAGGCTGCTGCTGCTGAGACTCCTGAGGCTGCTGAGGAGGTAGGTGTTCATGCCGGGTATTGAGTTCCTCAGGAGTCATCAGCAGTTGTGAATACTCCAGCGAGGCAATGTACTCATCGGTCAGCTGCACTTCTTGAGAGTTCTCCGGCGGAGGGGTGTTCTCGTCGGCAGTCGCGGGGTACTGAGAACAGTCCAACTGCTCTCGCTCAAGGTGGGCCGCGGCTGCCTCAACGTCCTTTCCCTCCTCAAAGTCAGAGCTCTCTGTCTGCGTACCTTTTGAGACTTTAAGCCGCGATCCTTCCACCAGAGGCACCACACTCCGGGCACCCAGAGGCGTCCACGATGTTGCCAGGCGTCTGGAACTCTGTCTGGTAGGAGGCATCGTTGTCGTCGTTGGCTTTTTCAGGCAAAGTGTAGTCCGGCTGGAGACTCCTGCTCTTATATTACATAGGGGCGGTTATATGGGAGGGATTTGTTGTAAAGAGGCGTATTTTCCCATTGTCTAAGTGGTAGGGGGGCTGTCCTTGAGGGGGGTTGGCTTATGACGTCAGAGTAGGCGGTTCATAGGGGCGTTGACTACTCAAACGTCAACGCCTTCCTTACACCCACAATGTTTCGCCAATGCCGGCTGTCCAAAAAGAGGGTGGAGATTTTTTCAGAGTGCGCATCCATCCTCTCATTCCATTCAGCCAACGGTAGGGTCAAAACCCTCAAAAAAACACCACATTCAGTGTTAAATGCTTCCAAAGTAAAAAACAGTTCATTCTGATTTGTGCGATCACCAGTCTCTATCAGGTTGTTAGAATCAATTTTCACCTTAAAAAACCAACGACCTGTAGGCGTTGTCCTCGAGACCCATGTAAATGTTAAAACATTCCATGGTTCAGACGACTTCATACATTCTTTCAACACTCGAGGTACCAGTTGATTTAATATACCCCAGTCATTAGAGTTTAGAGTCCCATAGCCACTAGGTGATGTATTTTCAACACCGTCCATGCTAAAATACAGACACAGCTCACCCATCTCGTAAAGGAAGCGGTATCCCCATGAGGCAGATGGATCCAAAGACCATATTTCCTCCAAAGACTCTGCGGGGGGTTTCTGAATATGTCGCAAAAACATCTGCTTCTTACGCGGCGCATCCAAAATCGAGTCGGTCCCAGTGCGTCCCATCTGCACTGAAACATTTGTCTCGCTGATTACATTGATTTTCCCCGCCATCCTCGCTGTAGTTCTATCGGACTGTTGAAGCGCTTGTTATATCCTTTTTACCCATACTAAACCACTCCCTCCGATCACGTCATTCAATCTCATTATTCACTCAATCTAGGGGGGCGTGCACCGGATCCGGAAGTTAACCAAACAATTAGCATTTCAACCCGGGTCAGCCATGATATCTGCAAAAACAGGTAGGAACACCACCTACACATCATCCATCTTCATTAAGGGGTCATTAATCTTCATTAAATGACATCAGGAAGTCATTAAGGGTCATTCATCTTCATTATATAACACCTGGAAGTCATTAAAGGTCATTCATCTTCATTAAACGACATCCGGAAGTCATTAAAGGTCATTCATCTTCATTATACGACATCCGGAAGTCATTAAAGGTCATTCATCCTCATTAAACGACATCCGGAAGTCATTAAAGGTCATTACCCCTCATTAAATGACATCTGGAAGTCATTAAAGGTCATTAACCCTCATTATATGACATCTGGAAGTCATTAAAGGGTCATTAATCTTCATTAAATGACATCAGGAAGTCATTAAGGGTCATTAATCTTCATTAAATGACATCAGGAAGTCATTAGGGGTCATTAATCTTCATTAAATGACATCAGGAAGTCATTAAGGGTCATTAACCCTCATTAAATGACATCAGGAAGTCATTAAAGGTCATTAACCCTCATTATATGACATCTGGAAGTCATTAAAGGGTCATTAATCTTCATTAGGGAGGGGTCATGACCCACACATGACCCCCCTAATCTAATTAAGAATGTCATCCATCAAATTTTGACAGAAGCGGCCTTGTAATATTCTCTCTACCGTATGTGGGTTTTTTTTTTTATATAAGCCTCAAGGGCTAGGTGGCGCTGTATTTATAACTGAATGTTGTCATCGAGATACCTTCAGGCCTTGATTATAAGCATACATGTCAAGTGTGGGATTTTTTTTGGAGCATGTACCGTGGAGTTATTAAGCATATCCTTCATTCACGATATTGCTTTTAATGTCCACAGAGGCTATCAAAAATAAATAAAAATATATATATGTTTGGATAAGTCTGATGCCAGTGAACATTTTGAGTGGTGGAAACTAAAAGAATATTCATAAATGACTTAGTTATCACACTTAGAATGAGTTTACATTTTTTGTACAAAATACCGTATGTGGGGTATTTTTTTTTTATGCCTCAAGGGCTAGGTGGCGCTGCATATATAACTGAATGTTGTCATAGAGATAGCTTCAGGCCTTGACGATAAACATACATGTCAAGTTTGGGATTTTTTGGAGCATGTACCGGGGAGTTATTAAGCATATCCTTTTTCAGTGCGAACCACAAATTTTGATGCCCCGCCTTCATCATATAGTATTTCGAAAGGTCAAGATTTTTCCCCCTGTCGTTGGCTCAGGTCTTGACATGGTCCAGGTCAAGTCTTAACTCAGTCAGATGAAACGTGTAGGAGAAGTGGGCAAAAGTCTGCGCCCTGTGAATGTGCAAAAATTGTCAAAAATGGGACATTCAAAAATTCGTAGCTCACTTCCTGTTCATTTTAGCATATGGGTCCAAGAGACTTTTTTGTAGGTCTTGGGCTCCCCCATACACCTAAAAATATTCGTCGGTCTTGCTTAAACGTACAACCGGGGCTGCTTCGTTAAAAACTTCTAGGGGGCGCTATTGAGTCATTTTTGTAAAAATAGCACAATCAACAATAAAATATTGCTCATTTTACCAGGCCAGATGTGTGTGCCAAGTTTCATGAGTTTCTGTGCATGTTTAGACCCTCAAAACTGGCGTGTTAGCCACACCCACAGCAATTCGCGAAAACTCACAAACTTCGTGTTGTGACATCATGAAGGCCGAAACCCTCATCTGAGCAAATATGAGGTAGGTCCAGTTAACGTGTTTGGAGAAAAACGTAGAAGAAAATTCGTAAGAAAAAAAATTGCCACTAGGTGGCGCTATCAGTTAGATGAAATATAAGTCAGTAGATGTCTTTAGGGCTGGACTCTCATCAAATGTGTGAAATTTTGAGAAGATAGGAGCATCTCGGTCAAGTTAATGCAGCTTTTATTTTCGCGAAAAATCTTCAGACTTTGCGTCACCGTAGCGGCCACGCCCTTTGGCGAAAAGTTACAATATTCGGTGTGGGGCATGATCAACATCTTAAGCCTTTTCTGACCAATTTTCAAATGGATCCCTTCAACAAGCTCAGCACAGTAGCTAAAAACGTAAAGTATGACATTTATTGTAACCACTAGGTGGCGCTATATGTATAACTGAATTTTATCATATAGATGTTTTCAGGCCGTGACTATTACGTTGCCTGAGAAGTTTGAGATTTTTTGGAGCTTGAACATGGGAGTTATTAAGCATTTGCTCTTTCTGGACAAATGAAATTTTAAAGGCAATATTTGATGCCCCGCCCCCGTCATATAGTATTTCAAAAAGGCAAGATGTTTTGCCCAGTTGTTCTCTCAGGTCTTGAGATGATAAATGCCAAGTTTGAAGTCAATTGGATGAAAAATGTTTGCAAAGGGGGAAAAAGCATGACCACAGTGAATGTGCCAAAATAGGCCAAAATTGGACATAAAAAAATTCATAGCTCACTTCCTGTACATTTTAGCTACATGGTCCCTATAGACTTTTTTGTGCGTCTCGGGGTGCTACACGTGCCTGCCAATTTTTGTTGCTCTAGCTCAAACGTGCCGGGCTTGGTTTTTATTTTTCTACGCTAGGGGGCGCTATCGAGTCGCATTGTTATGACGACTTAATAATATCAAATTTTTCGCCGGGCCTGAGGAGTGTGCAAAGTTCGGTGAGTTTTCGTGAATGTTTAGGTACCCAAAATCGCGATCGTTTGCGGAGAATAAAGAAGAAGAAGAAGAAGAAGAAGAAGAATAACTAGAGCTGCGAGCAGCTATAAAGGGCCCTCGCAGCCCGGGCCACGTTGGGGTCCTTGCACGTTGGGGTACTGGCATATTGGAAGCAAAATTTCTTTGAAAATGGCATAATAAACGTTTACATGTAGAATATTTTTTTTTGCCAGTGTGTGTCAAGCTCAACGGGTTTTGGTGGTTGTTAAGACCTGCAAAAATCAGCGTCTTTTTTTATTTTTAGGCAATGAGTTGCCCTGATTGGTATTTTTTTGTAAAAGTGTATATACACATCATCGCTCGTTGTACTCATTGCACAATGTTACTTTTATTGTCCAAAGGGGCAATCAAAAATGAATAAAACAAAATGGAAACGTACATACGTTTGGATCGGTGTGAAGCCAGTGAACAATTTGAGTGGTGGAAACTAAAAGAATATTCATAAATGACTTAGTTATCACACTTAGAATGAGTGTACATTTTTTGTACAAAACACCGTATGTGTTTTTTTTTATATATATATATATATATATAAATGCCTCAAGGGCTAGGTGGCGCTGTATTTATAACTGAATGTTGTCATAGAGATACCTTCAGGCCTTGATTATAAGCATACATGTCAAGTGTGGGATTTTTTTTGGAGCATGTACCGTGGAGTTATTAAGCATATCCTTCATTCACGATATTGCTTTTAATGTCCATAAAGGCTATCAAAAATAAATAAAAATATATATATGTTTGGATAAGTCTGATGCCAGTGAACATTTTGAGTGGTGGAAACTAAAAGAATATTCATAAATGACTTAGTTATCACACTTAGAATGAGTTTACATTTTTTGTACAAAATACCGTATGTGGGGTATTTTTTTTTTATGCCTCAAGGGCTAGGTGGCGCTGCATATATAACTGAATGTTGTCATAGAGATAACTTCAGGCCTTGACGATAAACATACATGTCAAGTTTGGGATTTTTTGGAGCATGTACCGGGGAGTTATCAAGCATATCCTTTTTCATTGCGAAACACAAATTTTGATGCCCCGCCCTCATCATATAGTATTTTGAAAAGTCAAAAATTTTCCCCCTGTCGTTGGCTCAGGTCTTGACATGGTCCAGGCCAAGTCTTAACTCAGTCGGATGAAACGTGTAGGAGAAGTGGGCAAAAGTCTGCCCCCTGTGAATGTGCAAAAATCGTCAAAAATGGGACATTCAAAAATTCGTAGCTCACTTCCTGTTCATTTTAGCATATGGGTACAAGAGACTTTTTTGTAGGTCTTGGGCTCCCTCATACACCTAAAAATATTCGTCGTTCTTGCTTAAACGTACAACTGGGGCTGTTTCGTTAAAGATTTCTAGGGGGCGCTATTGAGTCATTTTTGTAAAAATAGCACAATCGCCGATAAAAAATTGCTCATTTTGCCAGGCCAGCTGTGTGTGCCAAGTTTCGTGTGTTTCTGCGCCAGTTTAGGCCCTCAAAATTGGCGTTGTTTTCTTGGCGAACAGCGCTTAGCCACGCCCACAGCGACTCGCGAAAACTCACAAACTTCGTGTTGTGACAGCATGAAGGCCGACACCCTCATCTGAGCAAATATGAGGTAGGTCCAGTTAACATGGTTGGAGAAAAACATTGAAGAAAAATCGTAAGAAAAAAAATTGCCACTAGGTGGCGCTATCAGTAAGATGAAATATAAGTTTGTAGATGTCTTTAGGGCTGGACTCTCATCAATTGTGTACAATTTTGAGAAGATAGCATCATCTCGGTCAAGTTAATGCAGCTTTTGTTGTCACGAGAAATCTTCAGACTTTGCGGCACCGTAGCGGCCACGCCCTTTGGCGAAAAGTTACAATATTCGGTGTGGGGCATGATCAACATCTTAAGGCTTTTCTGACCAATTTTCAACTGGATCCCTTCAACGAGCTCAGCACAGTAGCTAAAAACGTAAAGTATGACAATTATTGTTACCACTAGGTGGCGCTACATGGATAACTGAATTTTATCATATAGATGTTTTCAGGCCGTGACTATTAAGTTGCCTGATAAGTTTGAGATTTTTTGGAGCTTGAACATGGGAGTTATTAAGCATTTGCTCTTTCTGGACAAATGAAATTTTAAAGGCAATATTTGATGCCCCGCCCCCGTCATATAGTATTTCGAAAAGGCAAGATTTTTTCCCCAGTTGTTCTCTCAGGTCTTGAGATGATAAATGCCAAGTTTGAAGTCAATTGGATGAAAAATGTTTGCAAAGGGGGAAAAAGCATGACCACAGTGAATGTGCCAAAATAGGCCAAAATTGGACATTAAAAAATTCATAGCTCACTTCCTGTACATTTTAGCTACATGGTCCCAATAGACTTTTTTGTGCGTCTCGGGGTGCTACACGTGCCTGCCAATTTTCGTTGCTCTAGCTCAAACATGCCGGGCTTGGTTTTTATTTTTCTATGCTAGGGGGCGCTATAGAGTCGCGTTGTTATGACGACTTCATAATATCAAATTTTTCGCCGGGCCTGAGGAGTGTGCAAAGTTTGGTGAGTTTTCGTAAATGTTTAGGTACCCAAAATCGTGATCGTTTACGGAGAATAATAATAATAATAATAATAATAATAATAATAATAATCCGATCGAAAAACAATAGGGACCTCGCAGCGGTAGCTGCTCGGGCCCTAATAATAATTTTTACAAAAACAATAGGGACCTCGCAGCGGTCGCTGCTCGGGCCCTAACTAGAGCTGCGAGCAGCTATAAAGGGCCCTCGCAGCCCGGGCCACGTTGGGGTACTTGCACGTTGGGGAACTTGCACATTGGGGTACTGGCACATTGGAAGCAGAATTTCTTTGAAAATGGCATGATAAACGTAGATTTTTTTTTTTTTTGCCAGGTGTGATGAGTGTGTCAAGCTCAATGGGTTTTGGTGATTGTTAAGATCTGCAAAAATCAGCGTCTTTTTTTTAATTTTTAGGCAATGAGTTGCCCTGATTGGTATTTTTCGTAAAAGTATATATACACACATCATCGCTCGTACTCATTGCACAATGTTGCTTTTATTGTCCATAGAGGCGATCAAAAAAAAAAAAAAAAACTAAATAAAAAATATGTATGTTTGGATCGGTCTGATACCAGTGAACATATTGAGTGGTGGAAAGTAAAAGAATATTCATAAATGACTTAGTTATCACACTTACAATGAGTTTACAATTTTTGCAAAAATACCGTAAGTGAGGCATTTTTTTTTTTTATGCCTCAAGGACTAGGTGGCGCTGTATTTATAACTGAATTTTGTCATAGAGATACCTTCAGGCCTTGACTATAAATATACATTTCAAGTATGGGATTTTTTGGAGCATGTACCTGGGAGTTATTCAGCATAGCCTTCATTCACGATATTGCTTTTAATGTCCATAGAGGCTATCAAAAATACATAAAACTAAATAACAAAAATATGTGTGTTTGGTTAGGTCTGATGCCAGTGAATATTTTGAGTGGTGGAAAGTAAAAGAATATTCCTAAATGACTTAGTTATCACACATAACCCTCATCTGAGCAAATATGAGGTTGGTCCAGTTAACGTGTTTGGAGAAAAATGTACAAGAAAATTCGTAAGAAAAAAAATTGCCACTAGGTGGCGCTATCAGTAAGATGAAATATAAGTACGTAGATGTCTTTAGGGCTGGAATCTCATCAAATGTGTGAAATTTTGAGAAGATAGGATCATCTCGGTCAAGTTAATGCAGCTTTTATTGTCACGAAAAATCTTCAGACTTTGCGGCACCGTAGCGGCCACGCCCTTTGGCTAAAAGTTACAATATTCGGTGTGGGGCATGATCAACATCTTAAGGATTTTCTGACCAACTTTCAACTGGATCCCTTCAACGAGCTCAGCGCAGTAGCTAAAAACGTAAAGTATGACATTTATTGTTACCACTAGGTGGTGCTATATGTATAACTGAATTTTATCATATAGATGTTTTCAGGCCGTGACTATTACGTTGCCTGAGAAGTTTGAGATTTTTTGGAGCTTGAACATGGGAGTTATTAAGCATTTGCTCTTTCTGGACAAATGAAATTTTAAAGACAATATTTGATGCCCCGCCCCCGTCATATAGTATTTCTAAAAGGCAAGACTTTTTGCCCAGTTGTTCTCTCAGGTCTTGAGATGATAAATGCCAAGTTTGATGTGAATTGGATGAAAAATGTTTGCAGAGGGGGAAAAAGCATGACCACAGTGAATGTGCCAAAATAGGCCAAAATTGGTCATAAAAAAATTCATAGCTCATTTCCTGTACATTTTAGCTACATGGTCCCAATAGACTTTTTTGTGCGTCTCGGGGTGCTACACGTGCCTGCCAATTTTAGTTGCTCTAGCTCAAACGTGCCAGGCTTGATTTTTATTTTTCTACGCTAGGGGGCGCTATAGAGTCGCGTTGTTATGACGACTTCATAATATAAAATTTTTCGCCGGGCCTGAGGAGTGTGCAAAGTTTGGTGAGTTTTCGTGAATGTTTAGGTCCTCAAAAATGCGATTGTTTACGGAGAAGAAGAAGAAGAAGAAGAAGAAGAAGAAGAATAACTAGAGCTGCGAGCAGCTATAAAGGGCCCTCGCAGCCCGGGCCACGTTGGGGTCCTTGCACGTTGGGGTACTTGCACGTTGGGGTACTGGCACATTGGGGTACTGGCATATTGGAAGCAAAATTTCTTTGAAAATGGCATAATAAACGTTTACATGTAGAATATTTTTTTGCCAGTGTGTGGATCAAGCTCAACGGGTTTTGGTGATTGTTAAGACCTGCAAAAATCAGCGTCCTTTTTTATTTTTAGGCAATGAGTTGCCCTGATTGGTATTTTTTTGTAAAAGTGTATATACACATCATCGCTCGTTGTACTCATTGCACAATGTTACTTTTATTGTCCAAAGGGGCAATCAAAAATGAATAAAACAAAATGGAAACGTACATACGTTTGGATCGGTGTGAAGCCAGTGAACAATTTGAGTGGTGGAAACTAAAAGAATATTCATAAATGACTTAGTTATCACACTTAGAATGAGTGTACATTTTTTGTACAAAATTACCGTATGTGGGGTATTTTATTTTATTTTTTATATAAGCCTCAAGGGCTAGGTGGCGCTGTATTTATAACTGAATGTTGTCATAGAGATACCTTCAGGCCTTGATTATAAGCATACATGTCAAGTGTGGGATTTTTTTTGGAGCATGTACCGTGGAGTTATTAAGCATATCCTTCATTCACGATATTGCTTTTAATGTCCATAGAGGCTATCAAAAATAAATAAAAATATATATATGTTTGGATAAGTCTGATGCCAGTGAACATTTTGAGTGGTGGAAACTAAAAGAATATTCATAAATGACTTCGTTATCACACTTAGAATGAGTTTACATTTTTTGTACAAAATACCGTATGTGGGGTATTTTTTTTTCATGCCTCAAGGGCTAGGTGGTGCTGCATATATAACTGAATGTTGTCATAGAGATAACTTCAGGCCTTGACGATAAACATACATGTCAAGTTTGGGATTTTTTGGAGCATGTACCGTGGAGTTATCAAGCATATCCTTTTTCATTGCGAAACACACATTTTGATGCCCCGCCCTCATCATATAGTATTTCGAAAAGTCAAAATTTTTCCCCCTGTCGTTGGCTCAGGTCTTGACATGGTCCAGGCCAAGTCTTAACTCAGTCGGATGAAACGTGTAGGAGAAGTGGGCAAAAGTCTGCCCCCTGTGAATGTGCAAAAATCGTCAAAAATGGGACATTCAAAAATTCGTAGCTCACTTCCTGTTCATTTTAGCATATGGGTACAAGAGACTTTTTTTGTAGGTCTTGAGCTCCCTCATACACCTAAAAATATTCGGCGTTCTTGCTTAAACGTACAACCGGGGCTGCTTCGTTAAAAATTTCGAGGGGGCGCTATTGAGTCATTTTTTTTAAAATAGCACAATCAACAATAAAATATTGCTCATTTTACCAGGCCAGATGTGTGTGCCAAGTTTCAGGAGTTTCTGTGCATGTTTAGACCCTCAAAACTGGCGTTGTTTTCTTGGCGAACAGCGCTTAGCCACGCCCACAGCAATTCGCGAAAACTCACAAACTTCGTGTTGTGACATCATGAAGGCCGAAACCCTCATCTGAGCAAATATGAGGTAGGTCCAGTTAATGTGTTTGGAGAAAAACGTAGAAGAAAATTCGTAAGAAAAAAAATTGCCACTAGGTGGCGCTATCAGTTAGATGAAATGTAAGTTAGTAGATGTCTTTAGAGCTGGACTCTCATCAAATGTGTGAAATTTTGAGAAGATAGGATCATCTCGGTCAGGTTAATGCAGCTTTTATTGTCACGAAAAATCTTCAGACTTTGCGTCACCGTAGCGGCCACGCCCTTTGGCGAAAAGTTACAATATTCGGTGTGGGGCATCATCAACATCTTAAGGCTTTTCTGACCAATTTTCAACCGGATCCCTTCAACGAGCTCAGCACAGTAGCTAAAAACGTAAAGTATGACATTTATTGTAACCACTAGGTGGCGCTATATGTAGAACTGAATTTTGTCATATAGATGTTTTCAGGCCGTGACTATTACGTTGCCTGAGAAGTTTGAGATTTTTTGGAGCTTGTACATGGGAGTTATTCAGCATTTGCTCTTTCTGGACAAATGAAATTTTAAAGGCAATATTTGATGCCCCGCCCCCGTCATATAGTATTTCGAAAAGGCAAGACTTTTTGCCCAGCTGTTCTCTTAGGTCTTGAGATGATAAATGCCAAGTTTGAAGTCAATGGGATGAAAAATGTTTGCATAGGGGGAAAAAGCATGACCACAGTGAATGTGCCAAAATAGGCCAAAATTGGACATTAAAAAATTCATAGCTCACTTCCTGTACATTTTAGCTACATGGTCCCAATAGACTTTTTTGTGCGTCTCGGGGTGCTACACGTGCCTGCCAATTTTCGTTGCTCTAGCTCAAACGTGCCGGGCTTGGTTTTTATTTTTCTATGCTAGGGGGCGCTATAGAGTCGCGTTGTTATAACGACTTCATAATATCAAATTTTTCGCCGGACCTGAGGAGTGTGCAAAGTTCGGTGAGTTTTCGTGAATATTTAGGTACCCAAAATCGCGATCGTTTGCGGAGAATAAAGAAGAAGAAGAAGAAGAAGAAGAAGAAGAAGAAGAAGAATAACTAGAGCTGCGAGCAGCTATAAAGGGCCCTCGCAGCCCGGGCCACGTTGGGGTCCTTGCACGTTGGGGTACTTGCACGTTGGGGTACTGGCACATTGGGGTACTGGCATATTGGAAGCAAAATTTCTTTGAAAATGGCATAATAAACGTTTACATGTAGAATATTTTTTTGCCAGTGTGTATCAAGCTCAACGGGTTTTGGTGATTGTTAAGACCTGCAAAAATCAGCGTCCTTTATTTTTAGGCAATGAGTTGCCCTGATTGGTATTTTTTTGTAAAAGTGTATATACACATCATCGCTCGTTGTACTCATTACACAATGTTACTTTTATTGTCCAAAGGGGCAATCAAAAATGAATAAAACAAAATGGAAACGTACATACGTTTGGATCGGTGTGAAGCCAGTGAACAATTTGAGTGGTGGAAACTAAAAGAATATTCATAAATGACTTAGTTATCACACTTAGAATGAGTGTACATTTTTTGTACAAAATACCGTATGTGAGGTATTTTTTATTTATTTTTATATAAGCCTCAAGGGCTAGGTGGCGCTGTATTTATAACTGAATGTTGTCATAGAGATACCTTCAGGCCTTGATTCTAAGCATACATGTCAAGTGTGGGATTTTTTTTGGAGCATGTACCGTGGAGTTATTAAGCATATCCTTCATTCACGATATTGCTTTTAATGTCCATAGAGGCTATCAAAAATAAATAAAAATATATATATGTTTGGATAAGTCTGATGCCAGTGAACATTTTGAGTGGTGGAAACTAAAAGAATATTCATAAATGACTTCGTTATCACACTTAGAATGAGTTTACATTTTTTGTACAAAATACCGTATGTGGGGTATTTTTTTTTCATGCCTCAAGGGCTAGGTGGCGCTGCATATATAACTGAATGTTGTCATAGAGATAACTTCAGGCCTTGACGATAAACATACATGTCAAGTTTGGGATTTTTTGGAGCATGTACCGGGGAGTTATCAAGCATATCCTTTTTCATTGTGAAACACAAATTTTGATGCCCCGCCCTCATCATATAGTATTTCGAAAAGTCAAAATTTTTCCCCCTGTCGTTGGCTCAGGTCTTGACATGGTCCAGGCCAAGTCTTAACTCAGTCAGATGAAACGTGTAGGAGAAGTGGGCAAAAGTCTGCCCCCTGTGAATGTGCAAAAATCGTCAAAAATGGGACATTCAAAAATTCGTAGCTCACTTCCTGTTCATTTTAGCATATGGGTACAAGAGACTTTTTTGTAGGTCTTGGGCTCCCTCATACACCTAAAAATATTCGGCGTTCTTGCTTAAACGTACAACCGGGGCTGCTTCGTTAAAAATTTCGAGGGGGCGCTATTGAGTCATTTTTGTAAAAATAGCACAATCAACAATAAAATATTGCTCATTTTACCAGGCCAGATGTGTGTGCCAAGTTTCAGGAGTTTCTGTGCATGTTTAGACCCTCAAAACTGGCGTTGTTTTCTTGGCGAACAGCGCTTAGCCACGCCTACAGCAATTCGCGAAAACTCACAAACTTCGTGTTGTGACATCATGAAGGCCGAAACCCTCCTCTGAGCAAATATGAGGTCGGTCCAGTTAACGTGTTTGGAGAAAAACGTAGAAGAAAATTCGTAAGAAAAAAAATTGCCACTAGGTGGCGCTATCAGTTAGATGAAATGTAAGTTAGTAGATGTCTTTAGAGCTGGACTCTCATCAAATGTGTGAAATTTTGAGAAGATAGGATCATCTCGGTCAAGTTAATGCAGCTTTTATTGTCACGAAAAATCTTCAGACTTTGCGTCACCGTAGCGGCCACGCCCTTTGGCGAAAAGTTACAATATTCGGTGTGGGGCATGATCAACATCTTAAGGCTTTTCTGACCAATTTTCAACTGGATCCCTTCAACGAGCTCAGCACAGTAGCTAAAAACGTAAAGTATGACATTTATTGTAACCACTAGGTGGCGCTATACGTATGACTGAATTTTGTCATATAGATGTTTTCAGGCCGTGACTATTACGTTGCCTGAGAAGTTTGAGATTTTTTGGAGCTTGTACATGGGAGTTATTCAGCATTTGCTCTTTCTGGAAAAATGAAATTTTAAAGGCAATATTTGATGCCCCGCCCCCGTCATATAGTATTTCGAAAAGGCAAGACTTTTTGCCCAACTTTTCTCTTAGGTCTTGAGATGATAAATGCCAAGTTTGAAGTCAATGGGATGAAAAATGTTTGCATAGGGGGAAAAAGCATGACCACAGTGAATGTGCCAAAATAGGCCAAAGTTGGACATTAAAAAATTCATAGCTCACTTCCTGTACATTTTAGCTACATGGTCCCAATAGACGTTTTTGTGCGTCTCGGGGTGCTACACGTGCCTGCCAATTTTCGTTGCTCTAGCTCAAACGTGCCGGGCTTGGTTTTTATTTTTCTATGCTAGGGGGCGCTATAGAGTCGCGTTGTTATAACGACTTCATAATATAAAATTTTTCGCCGGACCTGAGGAGTGTGCAAAGTTCGGTGAGTTTTCGTGAATATTTAGGTACCCAAAATCGCGATTGTTTGCGGAGAATAAAGAAGAAGAAGAATAACTAGAGCTGCGAGCAGCTATAAAGGGCCCTCGCAGCCCGGGCCACGTTGGGGTACTTGCACGTTGGGGAACTTGCACATTGGGGTACTGGCACATTGGAAGCAGAATTTCTTTGAAAATGGCATGATAAACGTGGATTTTTTTTTTTTTTTTTTTGCCAGGTGTGATGAGTGTGTCAAGCTCAATGGGTTTTGGTGATTGTTAAGATCTGCAAAAATCAGCGTCTTATTTTTTATTTTTAGGCAATGAGTTGCCCTGATTGGTATTTTTTGTAAAAGTGTATATACACATCATCGCTCGTTGTACTCATTGCACAATGTTACTTTTATTGTCCAAAGGGGCAATCAAAAATGAATAAAACAAAATGGAAATGTACATACGTTTGGATCGGTGTGAAGCCAGTGAACAATTTGAGTGGTGGAAACTAAAAGAATATTCATAAATGACTGAGTTATCACACTTAGAATGAGTGTACATTTTTTGTACAAAATACCGTATGTGGGGTATTTTTTTTTTATTCCTCAAGGGCTAGGTGGCGCTGCATATATAACTGAATGTTGTCACAGAGATAACTTCAGGCCTTGACGATAAACATACATGTCAAGTTTGGGATTTTTTGGAGCATGTACCGGGGAGTTATCAAGCATATCCTTTTTCATTGCGAAACACAAAATTTGATGCCCCGCCCTCATAATATAGTATTTCGAAAAGACAAAATTTTTCCCCCCTGTCGTTGGCTCAGGTCTTGACATGGTCCAGGCCAAGTCTTAACTCAGTCGGATGAAACGTGTAGGAGAAGTGGGCTAAAGTCTGCCCCCTGTGAATGTGCAAAAATCGTCAAAAATGGGACATTCAAAAATTCGTAGCTCACTTCCTGTTCATTTTAGCATATGGGTCCAAGAGACTTTTTTGTAGGTCTTGGGCTCCCTCATACACCTAAAAATATTCGTCGTTCTTGCTTAAACGTACAACCGGGGCTGCTTCGTTAAAAACTTCTAGGGGGCGCTATTGAGTAATTTTTGTAAAAATAGCACAATCAACAATAAAATATTGCTCATTTTACCAGGCCAGATGTGTGTGCCAAGTTTCATGAGTTTCTGTGCATGTTTAGACCCTCAAAACTGGCGTTGTTTTCTTGGCGAACAGCGCTTAGCCACGCCCACAGCAATTCGCGAAAACTCACAAACTTCGTGTTGTGACATCATGAAGGCCGAAACCCTCATCTGAGCAAATATGAGGTAGGTCCAGTTAACGTGTTTGGAGAAAAACGTAGAAGAAAATTCGTAAGAAAAAAAATTGCCACTAGGTGGCGCTATCAGTTAGATGAAATATAAGTCAGTAGATGTCTTTAGGGCTGGACTCTCATCAAATGTGTGAAATTTTGAGAAGATAGGATCATCTCGGTCAAGTTAATGCAGCTTTTATTTTCACGAAAAATCTTCAGACTTAGCGTCACCGTAGCGGCCACGCCCTTTGGCGAAAATTTACAATATTCGGTGTGGGGCATGATCAACATCTTAAGGCTTTTCTGACCAATTTTCAAATGGATCCCTTCAACGAGCTCAGCACAGTAGCTAAAAACGTAAAGTATGACATTTATTGTAACCACTAGGTGGCGCTATATGTATAACTGAATTTTGTCATATAGATGTTTTCAGGCCGTGACTATTACGTTGCCTGAGAAGTTTGAGATTTTTTGGAGCTTGTACATGGGAGTTATTCAGCATTTGCTCTTTCTGGACAAATGAAATTTTAAAGTCAATATTTGATGCCCCGCCCCCGTCATATAGTATTTCGAAAAGGCAAGATGTTTTGCCCAGCTGTTCTCTCAGGTCTTGAGATGATAAATGCCAAGTTTGAAGTCAATTGGATGAAAAATGTTTGCAAAGGGGGAAAAAGCATGACTACAGTGAATGTGCCAAAATAGGCCAAAATTGGACATTAAAAAATTCATAGCTCACTTCCTGTACATTTTAGCTACATGGTCCCAATAGACTTTTTTGTGCGTCTCGGGGTGCTACACGTGCCTGCCAATTTTCGTTGCTCTAGCTCAAACGTGCCGGGCTTGGTTTTTATTTTTCTACGCTAGGGGGCGCTATAGAGTCGCGTTGTTATAACGACTTCATAATATCAAATTTTTCGCCGGACCTGAGGAGTGTGCAAAGTTCGGTGAGTTTTCGTGAATATTTAGGTACCCAAAATCGCGATTGTTTGCGGAGAATAAAGAAGAAGAAGAAGAAGAAGAAGAAGAAGAAGAAGAATAATAACTAGAGCTGCGAGCAGCTATAAAGGGCCCTCGCAGCCCGGGCCACGTTGGGGTCCTTGCACGTTGGGGTACTGGCACGTTGGGGTACTGGCATATTGGAAGCAAAATTTCTTTGAAAATGGCATAATAAACGTTTACATGTAGAATATTTTTTTGCCAGTGTGTGTGTCAAGCTCAACGGGTTTTGGTGATTCTTAAGACCTGCAAAAATCAGCGTCCTTTTTTATTTTTAGGCAATGAGTTGCCCTGATTGGTATTTTTTGTAAAAGTGTATATGCACATCATCGCTCATTGTACTCATTGCACAATGTTACTTTTATTGTCCAAAGGGGCAATCAAAAATGAATAAAACAAAATGGAAACGTACATACGTTTGGATCGGTGTGAAGCCAGTGAACAATTTGAGTGGTGGAAACTAAAAGAATATTCATAAATGACTTAGTTATCACACTTAGAATGAGTGTACATTTTTTGTACAAAATACCGTATGTGGGGTATTTTTCTTTTTTTTAATATAAGCCTCAAGGGCTAGGTGGCGCTGTATTTATAACTGAATGTTGTCATAGAGATACCTTCAGGTCTTGATTGTAAGCATACATGTCAAGTGTGGGATTTTTTTTGGAGCATGTACCGTGGAGTTATTAAGCATATCCTTCATTCACGATATTGCTTTTAATGTCCATAGAGGCTATCAAAAATAAATAAAAATATATATATGTTTGGATAAGTCTGATGCCAGTGAACATTTTGAGTGGTGGAAACTAAAAGAATATTCATAAATGACTTAGTTATCACACTTAGAATGAGTGTACATTTTTTGTACAAAATACCGTATGTGGGGTATTTTTTTTTCATGCCTCAAGGGCTAGGTGGCGCTACATATATAACTGAATGTTGTCATAGAGATAACTTCAGGCCTTGACGATAAACATACATGTCAAGTTTGGGATTTTTTGGAGCATGTACCGGGGAGTTATCAAGCATATCCTTTTTCATTGCGAAACACAAATTTTGATGCCCCGCCCTCATCATATAGTATTTCGAAAAGTCAAAATTTTTCCCCCTGTCGTTGGCTCAGGTCTTGACATGGTCCAGGCCAAGTCTTAACTCAGTCGGATGAAACGTGTAGGAGAAGTGGGCAAAAGTCTGCCCCCTGTGAATGTGCAAAAATCGAAAAAAATGGGACATTCAAAAATTCGTAGCTCACTTCCTGTTCATTTTAGCATATGGGTACAGGAGACTTTTTTGTAGGTCTTGGGCTCCCTCATACACCTAAGAATTTTCGTAGATCTTGCTTAAACGTACAACCGGGGCTGCTTCATTAAAAATTCCTAGGGGGCGCTATTGAGTTATTTTTGTAAAAATAGCACAATCAACAATAAAATATTGTTCATTTTACCAGGCCAGATGTGTGTGCCAAGTTTCATGAGTTTCTGCGCATGTTTAGACCCTCAAAACTGGCGTTGTTTTCTTGGCGAACAGCGCTTAGCCACGCCCACAGCAATTCGCGAAAACTCACAAACTTCGTGTTGTGACATCATGAAGGCCGAAACCCTCATCTGAGCAAATATGAGGTAGGTCCAGTTAACGTGTTTGGAGAAAAACGTAGAAGAAAATTCGTAAGAAAAAAATATGCCACTAGGTGGCGCTATCAGTTAGATGAAATATAAGTTCGTAGATGTCTTTAGGGCTGGACTCTCATCAAATGTGTGGAATTTTGAGAAGATAGGATCATCTCGGTCAAGTTAATGCAGCTTTTATTTTCACGAAAAATCTTCAGACTTTGCGTCACCGTAGCGGCCACGCCCTTTGGCGAAAAGTTACAATATTCGGTGTGGGGCATGATCAACATCTTAAGCCTTTTCTGACCAATTTTCAAATGGATCCCTTCAACAAGCTCAGCACAGTAGCTAAAAACGTAAAGTATGACATTTATTGTAACCACTAGGTGGCGCTATATGTATAACTGAATTTTATCATATAGATGTTTTCAGGCCGTGACTATTACGTTGCCTGAGAAGTTTGAGATTTTTTGGAGCTTGAACATGGGCGTTATTAAGCATTTGCTCTTTCTGGACAAATGAAATTTTAAAGGCAATATTTGATGCCCCGCCCCCGTCATATAGTATTTCAAAAAGGCAAGATGTTTTGCCCAGTTTTTCTCTCAGGTCTTGAGATGATAAATGCCAAGTTTGAAGTCAATTGGATGAAAAATGTTTGCAAAGGGGGAAAAAGCATGACCACAGTGAATGTGCCAAAATAGGCCAAAATTGGACATAAAAAAATTCATAGCTCACTTCCTGTACATTTTAGCTACATGGTCCCAATAGACTTTTTTGTGCGTCTCGGGGTGCTACACGTGCCTGCCAATTTTTGTTGCTCTAGCTCAAACGTGCCGGGCTTGGTTTTTATTTTTCTACGCTAGGGGGCGCTATCGAGTCGCATTGTTATGACGACTTAATAATATCAAATTTTTCGCCGGGCCTGAGGAGTGTGCAAAGTTCGGTGAGTTTTCGTGAATGTTTAGGTACCCAAAATCGCGATCGTTTGCGGAGAATAAAGAAGAAGAAGAAGAAGAAGAAGAAGAAGAAGAAGAAGAAGAATAACTAGAGCTGCGAGCAGCTATAAAGGGCCCTCGCAGCCCGGGCCACGTTGGAGTCCTTGCACGTTGGGGTACTTGCACGTTAGGGTACTGGCACGTTGGGGTACTGGCATATTGGAAGCAAAATTTCTTTGAAAATGGCATAATAAACGTTTACATGTAGAATATTTTTTTTGCCAGTGTGTATCAAGCTCAACGGGTTTTGGGGATTGTTAACACCTGCAAAAATCTGCGTCCTTTTTTATTTTTAGGCAATGAGTTGCCCTGATTGGTATTTTTTGTAAAAGTGTATATATACATCATCGCTCGTTGTACTCATTGCACAATGTTACTTTTATTGTCCAAAGGGGCAATCAAAAATGAATAAAACAAAATGGAAACGTACATACGTTTGGATCGGTGTGAAGCCAGTGAACAATTTGAGTGGTGGAAACTAAAAGAATATTCATAAATGACTTAGTCATCACACTTAGAATGAGTTTACATTTTTTGTACAAAATACCGTATGTGTTTTTTTTTTTTATATAAGCCTCAAGGGCTAGGTGGCGCTGTATTTATAACTGAATGTTGTCAACGAGATACCTTCAGGCCTTGATCATAAGCATACATGTCAAGTGTGGGATTTTTTTTGGAGCATGTACCGTGGAGTTATTAAGCATATCCTTCATTCACGATATTGCTTTTAATGTCCACAGAGGCTATCAAAAATAAATAAAAATATATATATGTTTGGATAAGTCTGATGCCAGCGAACATTTTGAGTGGTGGAAACTAAAAGAATATTCATAAATGACTTAGTTATCACACTCAGAATGAGTTGACATTTTTTGTACAAAATACCGTATGTGGGGTATTTTTTTTTTATGCCTCAAGGGCTAGGTGGCGCTGCATATATAACTGAATGTTGTCATAGAGATAGCTTCAGGCCTTGACGATAAACATACATGTCAAGTTTGGGATTTTTTGGAGCATGTACCGGGGAGTTATTAAGCATATCCTTTTTCAGTGCGAAACACAAATTTTTGTTAACATATGTTTTATTGAGCAGAAAACAAAATAGTACAGTACAAATTCCAATAAAGAAAGTAGTATGCATCTGCACATTTATATTAATACAAAAAAAAAAACTACTTAAGAAAAAGGAAAAAAGCAAACAAACAAACAAAAAAAAAAAAAAAAAACAACAACAACAAAAAACAACATCCAGCTGCCTATCTGTCCCAACATACATAAAAATCACTTGTGTAAAAAGAAACACATGCCCAAACCTCATATGTTACAGGTGAAGATAATCACAGAGTGGTTGCCATATTTTAGTAAAGGATGAGAGATTATCAGAGAGAATGAATCGTATCCTTTCCAGATGGAGTGTGTTTGTAAGATCTCTTAGCCAGTGTCTTGGTGATGGTGTGTCCTTCTTTTTCCAGTGGGTTAGAAGCAATCTTTTTGCAATTACAATACAGTAAGAAACGAAACAACGTTCTGCATGACTCAAGTTTACAATGTTATCAGAACATCCAAAAATAATCACCAAAGGTTCAGGTTCCAACTGATTATGAAGGATTTCAGACATCATTTCAAAAATTTCCGTCCAGAATCCACGAACCTTCGGACACAGAACAAAACTATGACTGAGAGTGTCCTCTGACAAAGAACATTTCACACAAGTGGAGGACACCTCTGGATAGATGGCATGTAACCTTGCTCTAGAGAAATGAAGGCGATGCAATACCTTAAACTGGATTAAACAGTGCCTTGCATTACGAGAGCATCTATTAATATACTTCAGGCTTTCTTCCCATTGTACCTCAGTGATGGTCACACCTAATTCTTCCTCCCACTTTGATTTTAATAACACAGACTTAACTGGCTCCAACAATAACAAGTGAGCATAGATACGAGAAATTAGCTTCTCTGAATTCGGGTCAAATGTAAGGCATATATCAAGATAGGTGGGGGCACAAGCCTCGTTGTCAAGCTGATGTCTCCTCACATAATCCCTTATCTGTAGGTATCTGAAAAAATCACAACTTGGAAGGTTGTACTTTTCTTGAACCTGCTTAAATGAGCCAAATCCCCCCTCAAAGTATAAGTCACGAATGGTGTGAATACCATTTCGTCTCCAAGTTTTAAATGTGTAGTCTAAAAGTGATGGTTTGAAGGATGGATTCTCTGCAATTGGAATGATCAGCGATAGCGACTTGACCTTAAAATGTGTTTGAATTTGTTTAAAAATTCGTATAGTATTATGAATCATAACACTGTCCTGGTATAGTGTCTTTCCAGTTGGTGTAGGAGACAGAAGAAGAGCGCCCAATGAATAAGGTCGGCAGGCCTCCAGTTCCATTTCCAGCCACGAGAGACACTCCATACTTTTACCAATCCAAAAAGTCATAAGCCGAATATGTGAGGCCCAATAGTACTTCAAGAAGTCTGGGAGTGCCAGTCCCCCTTCTTTTTTAGGTTTGCTAAGATGTCGTCTGGCAATTCTATGTACTTTGTAACCCCATAAGAATGGAATAATGAAACACAAATTTTGATGCCCCGCCTTCATCATATAGTATTTCGAAAGGTCAAGATTTTTCCCCCTGTCGTTGGCTCAGGTCTTGACATGGTCCAGGTCAAGTCTTAACTCAGTCAGATGAAACGTGTAGGAGAAGTGGGCAAAAGTCTGCCCCCTGTGAATGTGCAAAAATAGTCAAAAATGGGACATTCAAAAATTCGTATCTAACTTCCTGTTCATTTTAGCATATGGGTCCAAGAGACTTTTTTGTAGGTCTTGGGCTCCCTCATACATCTAAAAATATTCGTCGTTCTTGCTTAAACGTACAACCGGGGCTGCTTTGTTAAAAACTTCTCGGGGGCGCTATTGAGTCATTTTTGTAAAAATAGCACAATCAACAATAAAATATTGCTCATTTTACCAGGCCAGATGTGTGTGCCAAGTTTCATGAGTTTCTGTGCATGTTTAGACCCTCAAAACTGGCGTTGTTTTCTTGGCGAACAGCGCTTAGCCACGCCCACAGCAATTCGCGAAAACTCACAAACTTCGTGTTGTGACATCATGAAGGCCGAAACCCTCATCTGAGCAAATATGAGGTAGGTCCAGTTAACGTGTTTGGAGAAAAACGTAGAAGAAAATTCGTAAGAAAAAAAATTGCCACTAGGTGGCGCTATCAGTTAGATGAAATATAAGTCAGGAGATGTCTTTAGGGCTGGACTCTCATCAAATGTGTGAAATTTTGAGAAGATAGGATCATCTCGGTCAAGTTAATGCAGCTTTTATTTTCACGAAAAATCTTCAGACTTTGCGTCACCGTAGCGGCCACGCCCTTTGGCGAAAAGTTACAATATTCGGTGTCGGGCATGATCAACATCTTAAGGCTTTTCTGACCAATTTTCAAATGGATCCCTTCAACAAGCTCAGCACAGTAGCTAAAAACGTAAAGTATGACATTTATTGTAACCACTAGGTGGCGCTATATGTATAACTGAATTTTATCATATAGATGTTTTCAGGCCGTGACTATTACGTTGCCTGAGAAGTTTGAGATTTTTTGGAGCTTGAACATGGGAGTTATTAAGCATTTGCTCTTTCTGGACAAATGAAATTTTAAAGGCAATATTTGATGCCCCGCCCCCGTCATATAGTATTTCAAAAAGGCAAGATGTTTTGCCCAGTTGTTCTCTCAGGTCTTGAGATGATAAATGCCAAGTTTGAAGTCAATTGGATGAAAAATGTTTGCAAAGGGGGAAAAAGCATGACCACAGTGAATGTGCCAAAATAGGCCAAAATTGGACATTAAAAAATTCATAGCTCACTTCCTGTACATTTTAGCTACATGGTCCCAATAGACTTTTTTGTGCGTCTCGGGGTGCTACACGTGCCTGCCAATTTTTGTTGCTCTAGCTCAAACGTGCCGGGCTTGGTTTTTATTTTTCTACGCTAGGGGGCGCTATCGAGTCGCATTGTTATGACGACTTAATAATATCAAATTTTTCGCTGGGCCTGAGGAGTGTGCAAAGTTCGGTGAGTTTTCGTGAATGTTTAGGTACCCAAAATCGCGATCGTTTGCGGAGAATAAAGAAGAAGAAGAATAACTAGAGCTGCGAGCAGCTATAAAGGGCCCTCGCAGCCCGGGCCACGTTGGGGTCCTTGCACGTTGGGGTACTTGCACGTTGGGGTACTGGCACATTGGGGTACTGGCATATTGGAAGCAAAATTTCTTTGAAAATGGCATAATAAACGTTTACATGTAGAATATTTTTTTGCCAGTGTGTGTGTCAAGCTCAACGGGTTTTGGTGATTGTTAAGACCTGCAAAAATCAGCGTCCTTTTTTATTTTTAGGCAATGAGTTGCCCTGATTGGTATTTTTTTGTAAAAGTGTATATACACATCATCGCTCGTTGTACTCATTGCACAATGTTACTTTTATTGTCCAAAGGGGCATTCAAAAATGAATAAAACAAAATGGAAACGTACATACGTTTGGATCGGTGTGAAGCCAGTGAACAATTTGAGTGGTGGAAACTAAAAGAATATTCATAAATGACTTAGCCATCACACTTAGAATGAGTTTACATTTTTTTGTACAAAATACCGTATGTGGGTTTTTTTTTTTATATAAGCCTCAAGGGCTAGGTGGCGCTGTATTTATAACTGAATGTTGTCATCGAGATACCTTCAGGCCTTGATTATAAGCATACATGTCAAGTGTGGGATTTTTTTTGGAGCATGTACCGTGGAGTTATTAAGCATATCCTTCATTCACGATATTGCTTTTAATGTCCACAGAGGCTATCAAAAATAAATAAAAATATATATATGTTTGGATAAGTCTGATGCCAGTGAACATTTTGAGTGGTGGAAACTAAAAGAATATTCATAAATGACTTAGTTATCACACTTAGAATGAGTTTACATTTTTTGTACAAAATACCGTAAGTGGGGTATTTTTTTTTCATGCCTCAAGGGCGAGGTGGCGCTGCATATATAACTGAATGTTGTCATAGAGATAACTTCAGGCCTTGACGATAAACATACATGTCAAGTTTGGGATATTTTGGAGCATGTACCGGGGAGTTATCAAGCATATCCTTTTTCATTGCGAAACACAAATTTTGATGCCCCGCCTTCATCATATAGTATTTCGAAAAGTAAAAATTTTTCCCCCTGTCGTTGGCTCAGGTCTTGACATGGTCCAGGTCAAGTCTTAACTCAGTCGGATGAAACGTGTAGGAGAAGTGGGCAAAAGTCTGCCCCCTGTGAATGTGCAAAAATCGTCAAAAATGGGACATTCAAAAATTCGTAGCTCACTTCCTGTTCATTGTAGCATATGGTTACAGGAGACTTTTTTGTAGGTCTTGGGCTCCCTCATACACCTAAAAATATTCGTCGTTCTTGCTTAAACGTACAACCGGGGCTGCTTCGTTAAAAATTTCGAGGGGGCGCTATTGAGTCATTTTTGTAAAAATAGCACAATCAACAATAAAATATTACTCATTTTACCAGGCCAGATGTGTGTGCCAAGTTTCAGGAGTTTCTGAGCATGTTTAGACCCTCAAAACTGGCGTTGTTTTCTTGGCGAACAGTGCTTAGCCACGCCCACAGCAATTCGCGAAAACTCACAAACTTCGTGTTGTGACATCATGAAGGCCGAAACCCTCATCTGAGCAAATATGAGGTAGGTCCAGTTAACGTGTTTGGAGAAAAATGTACAAGAAAATTCGTAAGAAAAAAATATGCCACTAGGTGGTGCTATCAGTAAGATGAAATATAAGTTCGTAGATGTCTTTAGGGCTGGACTCTCATCAAATGTGTGAAATTTTGAGAAGATAGGATCATCTCGGTCAAGTTCATGCAGCTTTTATTGTCACGAAAAATCTTCAGACTTTGCGTCACCGTAGCGGCCACGCCCTTTGGCGAAAAGTTACAATATTCGGTGTGGGGCATGATCAACATCTTAAGGCTTTTCTGACCAACTTTCAACTGGATCCCTTCAACGAGCTCAGCGCAGTAGATAAAAACGTAAAGTATGACATTTATTGTCACCACTAGGTGGCGCTAAATGTATAACTGAATTTTATCATATAGATGTTTTCAGTCCGTGACTATTACGTTGCCTGAGAAGTTTGAGATTTTTTGGAGCTTGAACATGGGAGTTATTAAGCATTTGCTCTTTCTGGACAAATGAAATTTTAAAGACAATATTTGATGCCCCGCCCCCATCATATAGTATTTCGAAAAGGCAAGACTTTTTGCCCAGTTGTTCTCTCAGGTCTTGAGATGATAAATGCCAAGTTTGATGTGAATTGGATGAAAAATGTTTGCAGAGGGGGAAAAAGCATGACCACAGTGAATGTGCCAAAATAGGCCAAAATTGGACATAAAAAAATTCATAGCTCATTTCCTGTACATTTTAGCTACATGGTCCCAATAGACTTTTTTGTGCGTCTCGGGGTGCTACACGTGCCTGCCAATTTTCGTTGCTCTAGCTCAAACGTGCCAGGCTTGGTTTTTATTTTTCTACGCTAGGGGGCGCTATAGAGTCGCGTTGTTATGACGACATCATAATATAAAATTTTTCGCCGGGCCTGAGGAGTGTGCAAAGTTTGGTGAGTTTTCGTGAATGTTTAGGTACTCAAAAATGCGATCGTTTACGGAGAAGAAGAAGAAGAAGAAGAAGAATAACTAGAGCTGCGAGCAGCTATAAAGGGCCCTCGCAGCCCGGGCCACGTTGGGGTCCTTGCACGTTGGGGTACTTGCACGTTGGGGTACTGGCACGTTGGGGTACTGGCATATTGGAAGCAAAATTTCTTTGAAAATGGCATAATAAACGTTTACATGTAGAATATTTTTTTTTCCAGTGTCTGTCAAGCTCAACGGATTTTGGTGATTGTTAAGACCTGCAAAAATCAGCGTCCTTATTTATTTTTAGGCAATGAGTTGCCCTGATTGGTATTTTTTTGTAAAAGTGTATATACACATCATCGCTCGTTGTACTCATTGCACAATGTTTACTTTTATTGTCCAAAGGGGCAATCAAAAATGAATAAAACAAAATGGAAACGTACATACGTTTGGATCGGTGTGAAGCCAGTGAACAATTTGAGTGGTGGAAACTAAAAGAATATTCATAAATGACTTAGTTATCACACTTAGAATGAGTGTACATTTTTTGTACAAAATACCGTATGTGGGGTATTTTTTTAATTTTTTTTATATAAGCCTCAACGGCTAGGTGGCGCTGTATTTATAACTGAATGTTGTCATAGAGATACCTTCAGGCCTTGATTATAAGCAAACATGTCAAGTGTGGGATTTTTTGGAGCATGTATCGGGGAGTTATTAAGCATATCCTTTTTCAGTGCGAAACACAAATTTTGATGCCCCGCCCTCATCATATAGTATTTTCAAAAGTCAAGATTTTTCCGTCTGTTGTTGGCTCAGGTCTTGGCATGGTCCAGGTCAAGTCATAAGTCAGTCGGATAAAACGTGTAGGAGAAGTGGGCAAAAGTATGCCCTCTGAAAATGTGCAAAAATCGTAAAAAATGGGACATTCAAAAATTCGCAGCTCACTTCCTGTTCATTTTAGCATATGTGTCCAAGAGACTTTTTTGTAGGTCTTTGGCTCCCTCATACACGTAAAAATTTTCGTAGATCTTGCTTAAACGTACAATCGGGGCTGCTTCGTTAAAAATTTCTAGGGGGCGCTATTGAGTCATTTTTTCGCCGGGCCTGAGGAGTGTGCAAAGTTTGGTGAGTTTTCGTGAATGTTTAGGTACTCAAAAATGCGATCGTTTACGGAGAAAAAGAATAATAATAATAACTAGAGCTGCGAGCAGCTATAAAGGGCCCTCGCAACCCGGGCCACGTTGGGGTATTTGCACGTCGGGGTACTGTCAAATAGGAAACCATCTAAATTTTAAACGTTTTTGCCATGCTTTGTGTTTGTAAAGTTTCATGGAAAGGCCAAAAATGATGCACAATTAACAAAATAAAATCAAAATGGATTGGCACATGGCTATATAGAATACTTTTTGAATATATTAAGCATGCCTGCCAATATTCACACATCTAGCTGAATCATATAATCGGAAAGACTTCATAAAAATGTCTAGAGGGCGCTATTGAAGCATTTATTGCAAATTCAATAAGAAATCTCTAAAATATCCATGCTTATGACAAGCCTGATGTGTGTGTAAAGTTTCATGAGTTTTTGCACATGTTTAGATAAAAAAAAAAAGCAGCATTTTACTTGGCAAACAATCCATCGCCATGAAACGGCGTGCGACAAAATAAATAACTTCCGATAACTTTGTATCTTAAACATCTTAAGATGAAGCACACCAAGTTTGAAGACAGTCGGATAAATTTTGTAGGAGGAGTTCGTTAAAATATGACCCCTAAAAAAGGCCACAAAAAATGGCTACAAATCCCAACGTAAATCAAAATGGCGGACTTCCTGTTTGGTTTAGCATATGGTTCCAAGAGACTTTTTTGTACATCGTGGGCACTTATGTATGCCTGCAAATTATCATAGCGCTAGGTGAAACGTACAACCGGGAATGCTTCGTTAAAGAGGAGTTTTTTACCTCAAAATGTGATGACCGGCCCCTACGGGACTTCCTGTTGGGTTTAGCACATGGCACCAAGAGACTTTTTTGTACATCGTGGGCTGTTAAATTTGTCTCCAAATTTTCGTAGCTCTAGCTGCTTCGTACAACTGGGAATGCTTCATTAAGAGGGAATTTTTTTCCTTTGCAAACTGTGCATGCCACGGCAACAGCGTGCGACGAAATAAAAAGCTTTCAATAACTTTTCATCTTCAACATTTTAAGATGAATCACACCAAGTTTGGAGATGATCGGATAAACTCTGTAGGAGGAGTTCGTTAAAATAAGACCCCTATGAAATGGCCCAAAAAATGGCAACACGTTCCAAAGTAAATCAAAATGGCGGACTTCCTGTTCGGTTTAGCATATGGTACAAAAAGAGTTTTTTGTACCTTGAGGGCTGTTACATATGTCTTCAAATGTTGGTAACTCTAGGTGAAATGTACAGCCGGGAATGCTTCATTAAATAAGAATTTTGAAACACAAAATTTGATGCCTCGCCTCTGGCGGACTTCCTGTTAGGTTTAGCATATGGCACCAACAGGCTTTTTTGTAGATCATAGTCTGTTACATATGTGTACCAATTTTCGTGGCTCTCAATTAAACGTACCACCGGCAATGCTTTGTTAAGTAAGAATTTTGAAACTGTAAATTTGATGCCCCGCCACCGTCATATAGTATGTCAAAAACTTTAGATTTTTTACCATGATGTTGTCCCAGGTGTTGAGATGGTACAGCCCAAGTTTGAAGTCAATCGGGTTAACCGTGTAGGAGAAGCGGGCAAAAGTATGACCCCTGTAAATGTGCAAAAATGGGCCAAAATTGGACATTCAAATACTCATACCTCACTTCCTGTCTATTTTAGGGTACACATATCAAAGAGGTTTTTGTTCATCTGGATGTGCTACAGGTGCCACACAATTTTCGTAGCCATAGGACAATCGTAGCGGGACAGGGATCCGTTAAACCTATGTAGGTGGCGCTACAGAGCCATTTTTCTGTTATCATGTATGGCGACTTTAAAATATCAAATTTTTCGCCAGGCCCGATCTGCGTGTAAAGTTTGGTGAGTTTTCGTTCATGTTTAGTGCCTCAAAAATGTGGTTGTTTGCGGAAAAGAATAATAACAAAGAAAAAGAAGAAGAATAATAATAACTAGAGCTGCGAGCAGCTATAAAGGGCCCTCGCAACCCGTGCCACGTTGGGGTATTTGCACGTCGGGGTACTGGCACGTTAGGGTACTGTTTCATAAGAAACCGTCTAAATTGTAAATGTTTTGCCATGCTTTTTGTGTTTGTTCACATTGCTATGGAATGCTTTATCGAGGTATTCGGCTGATAGGTATGCCTCCCAATATTCACACATCTAGCTGAATCATATAAAAAAAAAAATTATTTGCAAACAATGCATCGCTACAGCAAAGGCGTGCCACGTTGGGGTACTTGCACGTCGGGGTACTGGCACGTTGGGGTACTGTCAAATAGGACAAGGACCATCTAAAATGTTTTTGACAAGCCTTGTGTGTGCAAAGTTTAATCAAAACGCAAAATATGGTGCGCAATTCCCAAAATAAATTCAAAATGGCGGACTTCCTTTTAGGTTTAGCATACGGCTACAGAATACTTTTTGTAGGTCTTAAGCTAATAGGTATGCCTCCCAGTTTTCACAAGTCTAGGTCAAGTCATCTTTAGTTGTGTATCGCTTGAATCATACAATTGGAAATGCTCCATAAAAATGCATAGAGGGCGCTATTGAGCACAACGTTGGGTTACTTGCACGTCAGGGTACTGGCACGTTGGGGTACTGTTACATGGAACAAGGACCATTTAAAATGTTAGTTTTTTCCATGCCTTGTCTGTGCAAAGTTTAATGAAGAAGGCCAAAAATTATGTATAATTCCCAAAATAAAATCAAAATAGCGGACTTCCTCTTTGGTTTGGCAAATGGCTACATAATACTTTTTTGTAGGTCTAGCATAATCATACAATCGGAAATGCTTCATAAAAATGTCTAGAGGGCGCTATTTATTGCAAATTGCACAATAAATCTCTGAAAATTCATGTTCATGACAAGTCTGATGTGTTTGCAAAGTTTCATGAGTTTTCATGTGTATAAAAAAAAAAAAAAGCAGCACTTGACAACTGTTACATGGAACAAGGACCATTTAAAATGTTAGTTTTTTCCATGCCTTGTCTGTGCAAAGTTGAATGAAAAAGGCCAAAAATGATGTATAATTCCCAAAATAAAATCAAAATAGCGGACTTCCTCTTTGGTTTGGCAAATGGCTACATAATACTTTTTTGTAGGTCTAGCATAATCATACAATCAGAAATGCTTCATAAAAAGGTCTAGAGGGCGCTATTTATTGCAAATTGCACAATAAATCTCTGAAAATTCATGTTCATGACAAGTCTGATGTGTTTGCAAAGTTCCATGAGTTTTCATGTGTATAAAAAAAAAAAAGCAGCACTTGACAAACAATGCATTGCTATGGCAACAGCGTGTTACAAAATAAAAAACTTTCGATTACTTTGCATCTTAAACATCTTAAGATGAAACACACCAAGTTTGAAGACAGTCGGATAAATTTTGTAGGAGGGGTTCGTTAAAATATGACCCCTGAAAGTTTTTCCTTGCCCGGTTGGAGGGTTAGATCAGGGGATGTCGCAACTTGTTTGTGGTTAAGTGCTACAGAAGTAAATGTGTCTTAACAACCTCATGATTGAATGTGTTTTCAATTCTCTAGGATGTGATTGGATTGTATCAATTAAATGTTCTTATAACTGATTCAGTGAGTAGTAAAAATAGTGTGTCAAGTATAATGACATGAAATATAAGGAATACAAAAAACAAAACAAGAACCCTCTAAATTACACATTTTGTTCCAGGCTTTATGTGCGTGCATAGTTTGAGTATACACCTAGGTTTAGGCCAGGAGTGTTCAAACCTTTTGCAAAGAGGGCCGGGTATGGTAAGGTGAAAATGTGTGGGGCCTAATCAACCATTTAGTTTAGCCTGACATAATTTTTTTACATGCATATGTAAATATATATATGTGGACAAATGTGTACATATGTCTACAAATTTTTGTAGCTCGAGCTGCTTCGTCCAACTGGGAACGCTGCATTAAGAAGGATTTTTTTTTCCTTTGCCAACAGTGCATGCCACGACAACAGCGTGCGACGAAATAAAAAGCTTTCAATAACTTTTCATCGTCAACATCTTAAGATGAATCACACCAAGTTTGAAGATGATCGGATAAACTCTGTAGGAGGAGTTCGTTAAAATAAGACCCCTATGAAATGGCCAAAAAAATGGCAACATGTTCCAAAGTAAATCAAAATGGCAGACTTCCTGTTAGGTTTAGCATATGGTTCAAAAAGAGTTTTTTGTACCTCGAGGGCTGTTACATATGTCTTCAAATTTTGGTCACTCTAGGTGAAACGTACAGCCGGAAATGCTTCATTAAGTAAAAATTTTGAAATGCAAAATTTGATGCCCTGCCTCTGGCGGACTTCCTGTTAGGTTTAGCATATGGCACCAACAGGCTTTTTTGTAGATCATAGTCTGTTACATATGTGTACCAATTTTCGTAGCTCTAGATTAAACGTATAACCGGCAATACTTCAGATGAAACATGCCAAAGAATGAAGACAATCTGATAAGTTTTGTAGAAAATATGAGGCCTATAAAAGGCCCCCAAAAAATGGCTACAAATAGCAAAGTAAATCAAAATGCCGGACTTCCTGTTTGGCTTAGCATATGGTTCTAAAAGACTTTTTTGTACATCGTGGGCTCTTATGTATGCCTCCAAATTATCATTGCGCTAGGTGAAAGGTACAACCGGGAATGCTTCGTTAAAGAGGAGTTTTTTAGCTCAAAAAGTGATGCCCGGCCCTTGCGGGACTTCCTGTTGGGTTTAGCACAAAGCAGCAAGAGACTTTTTTGTACATCGTGGGCTGTTACATATGTCTACAAATTTTCGTAGCTCTAGCTGCTTCGTACAACTGAGAATTCTTCATTAAGAAGAATTTTTTTCCTTTGCAAACAAGTGCATGCCACGACAACAGCGTGCAGCGAAATAAAAAGCTTTCAATAACTTTTCATCTTCAACATCTTAAGATGAATCACACCAAGTTTGAAGATGATCGGATAAACTCTGTAAGAGGAGTTCGTTAAAATAGGACCCCTATGAAATGGCCAAAAAAATGGGAACACGTTCCAAAGTAAATCAAAATGGTGGACTTTCTGTTAGGTTTAGCATATGGTTCAAAAAGAGTTTTTTGTACCTTGAGGGCTGTTACATATGTCTTTAAATTTTGGTAACTCTAGGTGAAACGTACAGCCGGGAATGCTTCATTAAGTAAGAATTTTGAAACTCAAAATTTGATGCCCCGCCTCTGGCGGACTTCCTGTTGGGTTTAGCATATGGCACCAACAGACTTTTTTGTAGGTCATAGTCTGTTACATATGTGTACCAATTTTCGTAGCTCTAGGTTAAACATACAACCGGCAATACTACGTTTAGTAAGAGTTTTGAAACTCTAAATTTGATGCCCCACCGCCGTCATATAGTATGTCGAAAACTTTAGATTTTTTACCATGGTGTTGTCCCAGGTCTTGAGATGGTACATCCCAAGTTTGAAGTCAATTGGATTACCCGTGTAGGAGAAGCAGGCAAAAGTATGACCCCTGTAAATGTGCAAAAATTGGCCAAAATTGGACATTTAAATACTCATATCTCACTTCCTGTCTATTTTAGGGTACACACATCAAAGAGGTTTTTGTTCATCTGGATGTGCTACAGGTGCCACACAATTTTCATAGCCGTCGGACAATCGTAGCGGGCCAGGGATCTGTTTAACCTATGTAGGTGGCGCTATGGAGCCATTTTTCTGTTATCACCTATGGCGACTTTAAAATATCAAATTTTTCGCCAGGCCTGACGTGTGTGTAAAGTTTGGTGAGTTTTCGTTCACGTTTAGTGTCTCAAAAATGTGATTGTTTGCGGAAAAGAATAATAACAAATAAAAAGAAGAATAATAATAAGAATTCCTTGAAAAACAATAGGGACCTCGCAGCGGTCGCTGCTCGGGCCCTAACTAGAGCTGCGAGCAGCTATAAAGGGCCCTCGCAACCTGGGCCACGTTGGGGTACTTGCACGTCGGGGTACTGGCACGTTGGGGTACTGTCAAATCGGACAAGGACCATCTAAAATGTTTTTGACAAGCTTTGTGAGTGCAAAAGGCCAAAGATGGTGTGCAATTCCCAAAATAAATTCAAAATGGCGGACTTCCTTTTAGGTTTAGCATACGGCTACAGAATACTTTTTGTAGGTCTTAAGCTAATAGGTATGCCTCCCAGTTTTCACAAATCTAGGTCAAGTCATCTTTAGTTGTGTATCGCTTGAATCATACAATTGGAAATGCTCCATAAAAATGCATAGAGGGCGCTATTGAGCACAACGTTGGGTTACTTGCACGTCAGGGTACTGGCACGTTGGGGTACTGTTACATGGAACAAGGACCATTTAAAATGTTAGTTTTTTCCATGCCTTGTTTGTGCAAAGTTTAATGAAAGAGGCCAAAAATGATGTATAATTCCCAAAATAAAATCAAAATAGCGGTCTTCCTCTTTGGTTTGGCAAATGGCTACATAATACTTTTTTGTAGGTATTATGCTGATAGGGGTCTGTCCTAATTTTCACAAATCTAGCAGAATCATACAATCGGAAATACTTCATAAAAATGTCTAGAGGGCGCTATTTATTGCAAATTGCACAATAAATCTCTAAAAATTCATGTTCATGACAAGTCTGATGTGTTTGCAAAGTTTCATGAGTTTTCACACATGTATAGATAAAAAAACAAAGCAGCACTTTACTTGGCAAACAATGCATCGCTATAGCAGCAGCGTGCGACAAAATAAAACTTGCGATAACTTTGCATCTTAAACATCTTACGATGAAAGACACCAAGTTTGAAGACGGTCGAATGAACTTTGTACGAGGAGTTCGTTAAAATATGACCCCTGAAAAAGGCCACAAAAAATGGCAACAAATCCCATCGTAAATCAAAATGGCGGACTTCCTGTTTGGTTTAGCACATGGTTCCAAGAGACTTTTTTGTACATCGTAGGCTCTTATGTATGCCTGCAAATTATCATCGCGCTAGGTGAAACGTACAACCGGGAATGCTTCGTTAAAGAGGAGTTTTCTAGCTCAAAATGTGATGCCCGGCCCCTGGGGGACTTCCTGTTGGGTTTAGCACATGGCACCAAGAGACTTTTTTGTACATTGTGGGCTGTTACATATGTCTACAAATTTTTGTAGCTCTAGCTACTTCGTACAACTGGGAATGCTTCATTAAGAAGGATTTTTTTCCTTTGCAAAAAGTGCATGCCACGACAACAGCGTGCGACGAAATAAAGAGCTTTCAATAACTTTTCATCCTCAACATCTTAAGATGAGTCACACCAAGTTTGAAGATGATCGGATAAACTCTGTAGGAGGAGTTCGTTAAAATAAGACCCCTACGAAATGGCCCAAAAAATGGCAACACATTCCAAAGTAAATCAAAATGGCGGACGTCCTGTTAGGTTTAGCATATGGTTCAAAAAGAGTTTTTTGTACCTCGAGGGCTGTTATATACCTCTACAAATTTTGGTAACTCTAGGTGAAACGTACAGCCGGGTATGCTTTGTTAAAGAGGAGTTTTTTAGCTCAAAATGTGATGCCCGGCCCCTGGGGGACTTCCTGTTGGGTTTAGCACAGGGCACCAAGAGACTTTTTTGTACATCTTGGGCTGTTACATATGTCTACAAATTTTCGTAGCTCTCGCTGCTTCGTACAAATGGGAATGCTTCTTTAAGGATATTTTTTTTCCTTTGCAAACAGTGCATGCCATGACAACAGCGTGCGACGAAATATAAAGGTTTCAATATCTTTTCATCTTCAACATCTTAAGATGAATCACACCAAGTTTGAAGATGATCGGATAAACACTGTAGGAGGAGTTCGTTAAAATAAGACCCCAATGAAATGGCCAAAAAAATGGCAACACGTTCCAAAATAAATCAAAATGGCGGACTTCCTGTGAGGTTTAGCATATGGTTCAAAAAGAGTTTTTTGTAGGTCATAGCCTTTTACATATGTGTACAAATTTTCGTAGCTCTAGATTAAACGTACAACCGGCAATGCTTCGTGAAGTAAGAATTTTTAAACTCTAAATTTGATGCGTCGCCGCCGTCATATAGTATATCAAAAACTTTAGATTTTTTACAATGATGTTGTCCCAGGTGTTGAGATGGTCCATCCCAAGTTTGAAGTCAATCGGGTTAACCGTGTAGGAGAAGCGGGCAAAAGTATGACCCCTGTAAATGTGCAAAACTGGGCCAAAATTGGACATTCAGATGATCATACCTCACTTTCTGTCTATTTTAGGGTACACACATCAAAGAGGTTTTTGTTCATCTGGATGTGCTACGGGTGCCACACAATTTTCGTCGCCATAGGACAATCGTAGCGGGACAGGGATCCGTTTAACCTATGTAGGTGGCGCTATGGCCATGACAACGGCGTGCGACAAAATAAATAACTTTCGATAACTTTGCATCTTAAACATCTTAAGATGAAGCACACCAAGTTTAAAGACAGTCGGATAAATTTTGTAGGAGGAGTTCGTTAAAATATGACCCCTAAAAAAGGCCACAAAAAATGGCTACAAATCCAAACGTAAATCAAAATGGTGGACTTCCTGATTGGTTTAGCATATGGCTCCAAGAGACTTTTTTTGTACATCCTGAGCTCTTATGTTTGCCTGCAAATTATCATAGCTTTAGGTGAAACGTACAACCGGGAATGCTTTGTCTGTTTAATCAAAACGCAAAATATGGTGTGCAATTCGATGCATTGCTATGTCAACAGCGTGTGACAAAATAAAAAACTTTCGATTACTTTGCATCTTAAACATCTTAAGATGAAACATACCAAGTTTGAAGACAGTCGGATAAGTTTTGTAGGAGGGGTTCGTTAAAATATGACCCCTGAAAAAGGCCACAAAAAATGGCAACAAATCCCATCATAAATCAAAATGGCGGACTTCCTGTTTGGTTTAGCACATGGTTCCAAGAGACTTTTTTGTACATCGTGGGCTCTTATGTATGCCTGCAAATTATCATAGCGCTAGGTGAAACGTACAACCGAGAATGCTTCGTTAAAGAGGAGTTTTTTTAGCTCAAAATGTGATGCCCGGCCCCTGGGGGACTTCCTGTTGCGTTTAGCACATAGCACCAAGAGACTTTTTTGTACATCCTGGGCTGTTACATATGTCTACAATTTTTCGTCGCTCTAGCTGCTTCGTACAACTGCGAATGCTTCATTAAGAAGGATTTTTTTCCTTTGCAAAAAGTGCATGCCACGATAACAGCGTGTGACGAAATAAAAAACTTTCAATAACTTTTCATTTTCAACATCTTAAGATGAATCACACCAAGTTTGAAGATGATCGGATAAACTCTGTAGGAGGAGTTTGTTAAAATATGACCCCTATGAAATGGCCAAAAAAAATGGCAACACATTCCAAAGTAAATCAAAATGGCGGACGTCCTGTTAGGTTTAGCATATGGTTCAAAAAGAGTTTTTTGTACCTCGAGGGCTGTTATATACCTCTACAAATTTTGGTAACTCTAGGTGAAACGTACAGCCGGGTATGCTTTGTTAAAGAGGAGTTTTTTTTAGCTCAAAATGTGATGCCCGGCCCCTGGGGGACTTCCTGTTGGGTTTAGCACAGGGCACCAAGAGACTTTTTTGTACATCTTAGGCTGTTACATATGTCTACAAATTTTCGTAGCTCTAGCTGCTTCGTACAACTGGCAATGCTTCTTTAAGGATATTTTTTTTCCTTTGCAAACAGTGCATGCCATGACAACAGCGTCCGACGAAATACAAAGCTTTCAATATCTTTTCATCTTCAACATCTTAAGATGAATCACACCAAGTTTGAAGATGATCGGATAAACACTGTAGGAGGAGTTCGTTAAAATAAGGCCCCAATGAAATGGCCAAAAAAATGGCAACACGTTCCAAAATAAATCAAAATGGTGGACTTCCTGTTAGGTTTAGCATATGGTTCAAAAAGAGTTTTTTGTAGGTCATAGTCTGTTACATATGTGTACCAATTTTCGTAGCTCTAGATTAAACGTACAACCGGCAATGCCTCGTGAAGTAAGAATTTTTAAACTCTAAATTTGATGCGCCGCCGCCGTCATATATTATATCAAAAACTTTTCATTTTTCACAATGATGTTGTCCCAGGTGTTGAGATGGTCCATCCCAAGTTTGAAGTCAATCGGGTTAACCGTGTAGGAGAAGCGGGCAAAAGTATGACCCCTGTAAATGTGCAAAAATTGGCAAAAATTGGACATTTAAATACTCATACCTCACTTTCTGTCTATTTTAGGGTACACACTTCAAAGAGGTTTTTGTTCATTGGGATGTGCTACAGGTGCCACACAATTTTCATAGCCGTCGGACAATCGTAGTGGGACAGGGATCCGTTTAACCTATGTAGGGGGCGCTAAGGAGCCATTTTTCTGTTATCATGTATGGCGACTTTAAAATATCAAATTTTTCGCCAGGCCTGATGTGCGTGTAAAGTTTGGTGAGTTTTCGGTCACGTTTAGTGTCTCAAAAATGTGATCGTTTGCGGAGAATAATAATAATAATAATAACTAGAGCTGCGAGCAGCTATAAAGGGCCCTCGCAACCCGGACCACGTTGGGGTACTTGCACGTCGGGGTACTGGCACGTTGGGGTACTGTCAAATAGGACAAGGACCATCTAAAATGTTTTTGACAAGCCTTGTATGTGCAAAGTTTAATCAAAACGCAAAATATGGTGTGCAATTCCCAAAATAAATTCAAAATGGCGGACTTCCTTTTAGGTTTAGCATACGGCTACAGAATACTTTTTGTAGGTCTTAAGCTAATAGGTATGCCTCCCAGTTTTCACAAATCTAGGTCAAGTCATCTTTAGTTGTGTATCGCTTGAATCATACAATTGGAAATGCTCCATAAAAATGCATAGGGGGCGCTATTGAGCACAACGTTGGGTTACTTGCACGTCAGGGTACTGGCACGTTGGGGTACTGTTACATGGAACAAGGACCATTTAAAATGTTAGTTTTTTCCATGCCTTGTCTGTGCAAAGTTTAAAGAAAGAGGCCAAAAATGATGTATAATTCCCAAAATAAAATCAAAATAGCGGACTTCCTCTTTGGTTTGGCAAATGGCTACATAATACTTTTTTGTAGGTATTAGGCTGATAGGGGTCTGTCCTAATTTTCACAAATCTAGCAGAATCATACAATCGGAAATACTTCATAAAAATGTCTAGAGGGCGCTATTTATTGCAAATTGCACAATAAATCTCTAAAAATTCATGTTCATGACAAGTCTGATGTGTTTGCAAAGTTTCATAAGTTTTCACACATGTATAGATAAAAAAACAAAGCAGCACTTCACTTGGCAAACTGCATCGCTATAGCAGCAGCGTGCGACAAAATAAAAAACTTTTGATAACTTTGCATCTTAAACATCTTAAGATGAAACACACCAAGTTTGAAGACGGTCGGATGAACTTTGTACGAGGAGTTCGTTAAAATATGACAACTGAAAAAGGCCACAAAAAATGGCAACAAATCCCATCGTAAATCAAAATGGCAGACTTCCTGTTTGGTTTATCACATGGTTCCAAGAGACTTTTTTGTACATCGTGGGCTCTTATGTATGCCTGCAAATTATCATCGCGCTAGGTGAAACGTACAACCGGGAATGCTTCGTTAAAGAGGAGTTTTCTAGCTCAAAATGTGATGCCCGGCCCCTGGGGGACTTCCTGTTGGGTTTAGCACATGGCACCAAGAGACTTTTTTGTACACTGTGGGCTGTTACATATGTCTACAATTTTTTGTAGCTCTAGCTACTTCGTACAACTGGGAATGCTTCAGTAAGAGGGATTTTTTTCCTTTGGAAAAAGTGCATGCCACGACAACAGCGTGCGACGAAATAAAGAGCTTTCAATAACTTTTCATCCTCAACATCTTAAGATGAGTCACACCAAGTTTGAAGATGATCGGATAAACTCTGTAGGAGGAGTTCGTTAAAATATGACCCCTATGAAATGGCCCAAAAAATGGCAACACATTCCAAAGTAAATAAAAATGGCGGACATCCTGTTAGGTTTAGCATATGGTTCAAAAAGAGTTTTTTGTACCTCGAGGGCTGTTATATACCTCTACAAATTTTGGTAACTCTAGGTGAAACGTACAGCCGGGTATGCTTTGTTAAAGAGGAGTTTTTTAGCTTAAAATGTGATGCCCGGCCCCTGGGGGACTTCCTGTTGGGTTTAGCACAGGGCACCAAGAGACTTTTTTGTACATCTTGGGCTGTTACATATGTCTACAAATTTTCGTAGCTCTAGCTGCTTCGTACAACTGGCAATGCTTCTTTCAGGATATTTTTTTTCCTTTGCAAACAGTGCATGCCATGACAACAGCGTGCGACGAAATACAAAGCTTTCAATAAATTTTCATCTTCAACATCTTAAGATGAATCACACCAAGTTTGAAGATGATCGGATAAACACTGTAGGAGGAGTTCGTTAAAATAAGACCCCAATGAAATGGCCAAAAAAATGGCAACACGTTCCAAAATAAATCAAAATGGCGGACTTCCTGTGAGGTTTAGCATATGGTTCAAAAAGAGTTTTTTGTAGGTCATAGCCTGTTACATATGTGTACAAATTTTCGTAGCTCTAGATTAAACGTACAACCGGCAATGCTTCATGAAGTAAGAATTTTTAAACTCTAAATTTGATGCGTCGCCGACGTCATATAGTATATCAAAAACTTTAGATTTTTTACAATGATGTTGTCCCAGGTGTTGAGATGGTCCATCCCAAGTTTGAAGTTAATCGGGTTAACCGTGTAGGAGAAGCGGGCAAAAGTATGACCCCTGTAAATGTGCAAAACTGGGCCAAAATTGGACAGTCAGATGATCATACCTCACTTTCTGTCTATTTTAGGGTACACACATCAAAGAGGTTTTTGTTCATCTGGATGTGCTACGGGTGCCACACAATTTTCGTCGCCATAGGACAATCGTAGCGGGACAGGGATCCGTTTAACCTATGTAGGTGGCGCTATGGAGCCATTTTTCTGTTATCATGTATGGCGACTTTAAAATATCAAATTTTTCGCCAGGCCTGATGTGCGTGTAAAGTTTGGTGAGTTTTCGTTCACGTTTAGCGTCTCAAAAATGTGATTGTTTGCGGAGAAGAATAATAATAAGAATAATAATAATAAGAAGAATTCCTACAAAAACAATAGGGCCTCGCAGCGGCACCGCCGCCGCCGCTGCTCGGGCCCTAATAATAAGAAGAAGAAGAAGAATTCCTACAAAAACAATAGGGCCTCGCAGCGGCACCGCCGCCGCCGCTGCTCGGGCCCTAACTAGAGCTGCGAGCAGCTATAAAGGGCCCTCGCAGCCCGGGCCACGTTGGAGTCCTTGCACGTTGGGGTACTTGCACGTTAGGGTACTGGCACGTTGGGGTACTGGCATATTGGAAGCAAAATTTCTTTGAAAATGGCATAATAAACGTTTACATGTAGAATATTTTTTTTGCCAGTGTGTGTCAAGCTCAACGGGTTTTGGTGATTGTTAAGACCTGCAAAAATCAGCGTCCTTTTTTATTTTTAGGCAATGAGTTGCCCTGATTGGTATTTTTTGTAAAAGTGTATATATACATCATCGCTCGTTGTACTCATTGCACAATGTTACTTTTATTGTCCAAAGGGGCAATCAAAAATGAATAAAACAAAATGGAAACGTACATACGTTTGGATCGGTGTGAAGCCAGTGAACAATTTGAGTGGTGGAAACTAAAAGAATATTCAGAAATGACTTAGTCATCACACTTAGAATGAGTTTACATTTTTTTGTACAAAATACCGTATGTGGGTTTTTTTTTTTTATATAAGCCTCAAGGGCTAGGTGGCGCTGTATTTATAACTGAATGTTGTCATCGAGATACCTTCAGGCCTTGATTATAAGCATACATGTCAAGTGTGGGATTTTTTTTGGAGCATGTACCGTGGAGTTATTAAGCATATCCTTCATTCACGATATTGCTTTTAATGTCCACAGAGGCTATCAAAAATAAATAAAAATATATATATGTTTGGATAAGTCTGATGCCAGTGAACATTTTGAGTGGTGGAAACTAAAAGAATATTCATAAATGACTTAGTTATCACACTTAGAATGAGTTTACATTTTTTGTACAAAATACCGTATGTGGGGTATTTTTTTTTTATGCCTCAAGGGCTAGGTGGCGCTGCATATATAACTGAATGTTGTCATAGAGATAGCTTCAGGCCTTGACGATAAACATACATGTCAAGTTTGGGATTTTTTGGAGCATGTACCGGGGAGTTATTAAGCATATCCTTTTTCAGTGCGAAACACAAATTTTGATGCCCCGCCTTCATCATATAGTATTTCGAAAGGTCAAGATTTTTCCCCCTGTCGTTGGCTCAGGTCTTGACATGGTCCAGGTCAAGTCTTAACTCAGTCAGATGTAAACGTGTAGGAGAAGTGGGCAAAAGTCTGCGCCCTGTGAATGTGCAAAAATTGTCAAAAATGGGACATTCAAAAATTCGTAGCTCACTTCCTGTTCATTTTAGCATATGGGTCCAAGAGACTTTTTTGTACGTCTTGGGCTCCCTCATACACCTAAAAATATTCGTCGTTCTTGCTTAAACGTACAACCGGGGCTGCTTCGTTAAAAACTTCTAGGGGGCGCTATTGAGACATTTTTGTAAAAATAGCACAATCAACAATAAAATATTGCTCATTTTACCAGGCCAGATGTGTGTGCCAAGTTTCATGAGTTTCTGTGCATGTTTAGACCCTCAAAACTGGCGTTGTTTTCTTGGCGAACAGCGCTTAGCCACACCCACAGCAATTCGCGAAAACTCACAAACTTCGTGTTGTGACATCATGAAGGCCGAAACCCTCATCTGAGCAAATATGAGGTAGGTCCAGTTAACGTGTTTGGAGAAAAACGTAGAAGAAAATTCGTAATAAAAAAAATTGCCACTAGGTGGCGCTATCAGTTAGATGAAATATAAGTCAGTAGATGTCTTTAGGGCTGGACTCTCATCAAATGTGTGAAATTTTGAGAAGATAGGATCATCTCGGTCAAGTTAATGCAGCTTTTATTTTCACGAAAAATCTTCAGACTTTGCGTCACCGTAGCGGCCACGCCCTTTGGCGAAAAGTTACAATATTCGGTGTGGTGCATCATCAACATCTTAAGGCTTTTCTGACCAATTTTCAAATGGATCCCTTCAACAAGCTCAGCACAGTAGCTAAAAACGTAAAGTATGACATTTATTGTAACCACTAGGTGGCGCTATATGTATAACTGAATTTTATCATATAGATGTTTTCAGGCCGTGACTATTACGTTGCCTGAGAAGTTTGAGATTTTTTGGAGCTTGAACATGTGAGTTATTAAGCATTTGCTCTTTCTGGACAAATGAAATTTTAAAGGCAATATTTGATGCCCCGCCCCCGTCATATAGTATTTCAAAAAGTCAAGGTTTTTTGCCCAGTTGTTGTCTCAGGTCTTGAGATGATAAATGTCAATTTTGATGTCAACTGGATGAAAAATGTTTGCAAAGGGGGAAAAAGCATGACCACAGTGAATGTGCCAAAATAGGCCAAAATTGGACATTAAAAAATTCATAGCTCACTTCCTGTACATTTTAGCTACATGGTCCCAATAGACTTTTTTGTGCGTCTCGGGGTGCTACACGTGACTGCCAATTTTTGTTGCTCTAGCTCAAACGTGCCGGGCTTGGTTTTTATTTTTCTACGCTAGGGGGCGCTATCGAGTCGCATTGTTATGACGACTTAATAATATCAAATTTTTCGCCGGGCCTGAGGAGTGTGCAAAGTTCGGTGAGTTTTCGTGAATGTTTAGGTACCCAAAATCGCGATCGTTTGCGGAGAATAAAGAAGAAGAAGAAGAAGAAGAAGAAGAAGAAGAAGAAGAATAACTAGAGCTGCGAGCAGCTATAAAGGGCCCTCGCAGCCCGGGCCACGTTGGAGTCCTTGCACGTTGGGGTACTTGCACGTTAGGGTACTGGCACGTTGGGGTACTGGCATATTGGAAGCAAAATTTCTTTGAAAATGGCATAATAAACGTTTACATGTAGAATATTTTTTTTGCCAGTGTGTGTCAAGCTCAACGGGTTTTGGTGATTGTTAAGACCTGCAAAAATCAGCGTCCTTTTTTATTTTTAGGCAATGAGTTGCCCTGATTGGTATTTTTTGTAAAAGTGTATATATACATCATCGCTCGTTGTACTCATTGCACAATGTTAATTTTATTGTCCAAAGGGGCAATCAAAAATGAATAAAACAAAATGGAAACGTACATACGTTTGGATCGGTGTGAAGCCAGTGAACAATTTGAGTGGTGGAAACTAAAAGAATATTCAGAAATGACTTAGTCATCACACTTAGAATGAGTTTAAATTTTTTTGTACAAAATACCGTATGTGTTTTTTTTTTTTATATAAGCCTCAAGGGCTAGGTGGCGCTGTATTTATAACTGAATGTTGTCATCGAGATACCTTCAGGCCTTGATTATAAGCATACATGTCAAGTGTGGGATTTTTTTTGGAGCATGTACCGTGGAGTTATTAAGCATATCCTTCATTCACGATATTGCTTTTAATGTCCACAGAGGCCATCAAAAATAAATAAAAATATATATATGTTTGGATAAGTCTGATGCCAGTGAACATTTTGAGTGGTGGAAACTAAAAGAATATTCATAAATGACTTAGTTATCACACTTAGAATGAGTTTACATTTTTTGTACAAAATACCGTATGTGGGGTATTTTTTTTTTATGCCTCAAGGGCTAGGTGGCGCTGCATATATAACTGAATGTTGTCATAGAGATAGCTTCAGGCCTTGACGATAAACATACATGTCAAGTTTGGGATTTTTTGGAGCATGTACCGGGGAGTTATTAAGCATATCCTTTTTCAGTGCGAAACACAAATTTTGATGCCACGCCTTCATCATATAGTATTTCGAAAGGTCAAGATTTTTCCCCCTGTCGTTGGCTCAGGTCTTGACATGGTCCAGGTCAAGTCTTAACTCAGTCAGATGAAACGTGTAGGAGAAGTGGGCAAAAGTCTGCCCCCTGTGAATGTGCAAAAATTGTCAAAAATGGGACATTCAAAAATTCGTAGCTCACTTCCTGTTCATTTTAGCATATGGGTCCATTAGACTTTTTTGTAGGTCTTGGGCTCCCTCATACACCTAAAAATATTCGTCGTTCTTGCTTAAACGTACAACCGGGGCTGCTTCGTTAAAAACTTCTAGGGGGCGCTATTGAGTCATTTTTGTAAAAATAGCACAATCAACAATAAAATATTGCTCATTTTACCAGGCCAGATGTGTGTGCCAAGTTTCATGAGTTTCTGTGCATGTTTAGACCCTCAAAACTGGCGTTGTTTTCTTGGCGAACAGCACTTAGCCACACCCACAGCAATTCGCGAAAACTCACAAACTTCGTGTTGTGACATCATGAAGGCCGAAACCCTCATCTGAGCAAATATGAGGTAGGTCCAGTTAACGTGTTTGGAGAAAAACGTAGAAGAAAATTCGTAAGAAAAAAAATTGCCACTAGGTGGCGCGATCAGTTAGATGAAATATAAGTTCATAGATGTCTTTAGGGCTGGACTCTCATCAAATGTGTGAAATTTTGAGAAGATAGGATCATCTCGGTCAAGTTAATGCAGCTTTTATTTTCACGAAAAATCTTCAGACTTTGCGTCACCGTAGCGGCCACGCCCTTTGGCGAAAAGTTACAATATTCGGTGTGGGGCATAATCAGCATCTTAAGGCTTTTCTGACCAATTTTCAAATGGATCCCTTCAACAAGCTCAGCACAGTAGCTAAAAACGTAAAGTATGACATTTATTGTAACCACTAGGTGGCGCTATATGTATAACTGAATTTTATCATATAGATGTTTTCAGGCCGTGACTATTACGTTGCCTGAGAAGTTTGAGATTTTTTGGAGCTTGAACATGGGAGTTATTAAGCATTTGCTCTTTCTGGACAAATGAAATTTTAAAGGCATATTTGAATATTTGATGCCCCGCCCCCGTCATATAGTATTTCAAAAAGGCAAGATGTTTTGCCCAGTTGTTCTCTCAGGTCTTGAGATGATAAATGCCAAGTTTGAAGTCAATTGGATGAAAAATGTTTGCAAAGGGGGAAAAAGCATGACCACAGTGAATGTGCCAAAATAGGCCAAAATTGGACATAAAAAAATTCATAGCTCACTTCCTGTACATTTTAGCTACATGGTCCCAATAGACTTTTTTTTGCGTCTCGGGGTGCTACACGTGCCTGCCAATTTTTGTTGCTCTAGCTCAAACGTGCCGGGCTTGGTTTTTATTTTTCTACGCTAGGGGGCGCTATCGAGTCGCATTGTTATGACGACTTAATAATATCAAATTTTTCGCCGGGCCTGAGGAGTGTGCAAAGTTCGGTGAGTTTTCGTGAATGTTTAGGTACCCAAAATCGCGATCGTTTGCGGAGAATAAAGAAGAAGAAGAAGAAGAAGAAGAAGAAGAAGAAGAAGAAGAAGAAGAAGAAGAAGAAGAAGAAGAAGAAGAAGAAGAAGAAGAAGAAGAAGAAGAAGAAGAAGAAGAAGAAGAAGAAGAAGAAGAAGAAGAAGAAGAAGAAGAAGAAGAAGAAGAAGAAGAAGAAGAAGAAAATTATGAAGAAAAAAAAATTATGAAGCCGTCAACTTACACAATTGAAAAAAGATTAACAACACCTAGGTCCATGGCTGCCTTTAAGCTGGACCGAGAAAAGCATAACTGGTCTGAGGTCTATTCAAAAAACGATCCTAACACTGCATATAGTGAATTCTAGGGGTGTCACGATTCGCCAACTCCACGATTCGATTTAAATTTCGATTTTGGGGTCACGATTCGATTTTTTTTCCGATTTATTTTATTTTATTTTTTTTTCCGCTCCCCCACTTTATAACACAGAGGCATATGCTTCTGTAGGCTAAGGCTAGTCTATGATCATTGGTTCTATTCATTGTACAGTAAATCTTATTTCAAAAGATCGGCTACATATAGGTGATGCAATTTCCATATTATTTTTGTGTAAATTTATGTAATATATGATAATTGACATTAGGCAGGAATGATCAAATTCAAAGAATTTATTTACAATATAAAGTTAACCGTCTTGTTCTTACTGAAGTGTAAAATAAAAAATAAAAAAACAAAAACAAAAAGTCACAGTGGGTGCCTGCCATCTATTGACTGTTTTTGGTTACAACAGTGTGCTGTGCGTTCCTCTTAAAATAATGTGCAATGTGCAACAACAACAAAAAATATATTGTATCCAAAGTCATGGAACAAATACAGCCTGAACAAACTATATCCCAACATTTACAGTTGCTGGGCATACTGTAGCGTGGTTCAAGTACACTAATTAAATGTTTGAATCCAGCGTTTTCCAAGGCTGCAGGTCTGCTGCTATAAATAGACCTATGGATCTGGCGTTTCGCGCGAGCTGAAGTGTGTGGAAGTTTCACTGTAAATGAGGATGAAATAGTTGGTTGGACCGTTGTTTTCCCACTTCTAGTTGAATTTGATAAATCTAAATCTTTGTGATGCCTGCGTAAATGTCCCGTCATGTTTGTCGTGTTTCCCGTTGTTACGGCTGGCGGCTCGGGCCCGCCGCCGGCTCCGCTCCCCTAGTATGTATGTGTGTGTTTGTGTCGGCTGGTGCCCGTATAATGGTACTTCAGTTTGAATGCGCCAGCGCGACACTCTGATTGGAGGACTGTGCCAGCGCGACACTCCGATTGGACGACTGTGCCAGCGCGACACTCCGATTGGACGACTGTGCCAGCGCGACACTCCGATTGGACGACTGTGCCAGCGCGACGCTATTGTGTATCCGTGTATTATACCCCTATTGGTTATTGTTGTTTCTCCTCCGTTCTGTCAGTTCTGTCAAATGCGGTTATTATTTGTTCACCTTCCACTTTCACTCCCTTGTCAAACCCCTGCCTGAAATTTCAATTAAAACTACTCAGATGTTAAAGTCGACCCGTGTTTATCTACTCTATATTTTCTGTTATTGTGTTACTTCCCTTCCCCTTGACGAGCCGGGCGTAACACCGTGGCCGAGTACAGTACGCGCACATAGCATATCTTGCAACTGTGGTCTTTTTATCGACAACGTGAACGTTGTCGACATAACTCACCGGGAACGCAAAATGTTTCCAAACTGGTGACGAGAGAAGCGGGAGCGGCTTGAAGCACCATTGCTGTGTCTGTCCGCGCTTGCCATCATGACTGCAGGAGAAGTCAGCTAACAAGTGCCGTTAGCTAGTAGCTGAATGGCTGCGTCTCATTTGCTTTCCTGGGAGGTGGCGGTGGCGGCGGTGGCGGCGGGCGCGGGGGGGGGGCATCGAATCGTGTGTCCTCTCTTCTATTTCGATGCTCGAAATCGTGACGTAATTTCGATCGATTTCGATAAAAAATCGAAATCGTGACACCCTTAGTGAATTCCAGTCAACAATTAACTTTTTATACAATAAACACTGTCCAATAGTTCAAATTAAAAGGAAGTATAAAGGTCCAAATAAGGTATGGATGACAAAGGGGATAGAAAATGCATGTAAAAAGAAAAATATTTTATATAAAAGATTTCTTAAAACAAGAACTATGGAATCTGAAACAAAGTATAAGACCTATAAAAATAAATTATTAAATATTATACGTATAAGGAAGAAAGATCATTACCATGCATTACTAGAGCAGAATAAAAACAATATGCAAGAAATATGGAAAATACTAAATGATGTAATTAAAAATAGATCTAAAAAAATAAATTATCCAGAATATTTTATAAAAGATAAAAACAGTGTAATCGATAAAATTTCAGACATAGTCAATAACTTCAATGAATATTTAGTTAATGTGGGTAGTAATTTGGCAAATGATATTCCAGAGACAAGAAATAAACATGAAATAGATAAGTACGTTGTAAATAATTCATCCACTATGTTCCTAAATGGTGTTAATGATATTGAAGTATTAAATGTTGTAAAAACATTAAAAAATAAAAAGTCTACCGACTATTTTAATATTGATATGACACTGGTAAAAAGTATTATAGAATATGTTGTAAAACCTTTTACATATATTTGTAATTTGTCTTTCCAAACTGGTATATTTCCATCAAAAATGAAAATAGCAAAAGTAATTCCTATTTACAAAAGTGGTGATAGACATATATTTAGTAATTATAGACCAATATCATTGTTGCCACAGTTCTCAAAAATTCTAGAAAAATTATTTTTATATAGACTGGATAATTTTATTGAGAAACATAAGATTTTGAGTGAATATCAGTACGGTTTTAGAGAAAAACGGACCACCTCAATGGCAGTCATGGAACTTGTAGAGGAAATAGCTACCAACATAAACAATAAAAAATTTACTGTTGGGATATTTATGGATCTAAAGAAAGCATTTGACACCATAGACCATTCTATATTAATGAATAAATTAGTGAAATATGGTATAAGAGGCTTAGCATATAAATGGATAAAAAGTTATTTGGATGATAGATATCAGTATGTGCAGTTTAAAAATACAAATTCAAAACAATTGAAGATTACTCATGGAGTTCCTCAGGGGTCTGTGCTGGGCCCTAAATTATTTATATTGTATATGAATGATATCTGTTGTGTCTCGAAAATACTCAAGAGTGTCTTGTTTGCGGATGATACAACTTTCTACTGTTCTGGAGACAACTTGAAGCAGCTTCTGACTACTGTGGAGTATGAATTAAGTACAATAAAAAATTGGTTTGATATGAATAAATTATCATTAAATTTAAATAAAACCAAGTTCATAGTTTTCGGTACTAGACCAATCACTCATCAAGTTAAAATTATGGTGAATTTAATTGAAATAGAAAGGGTGTATGAAAATAAATTCCTTGGAGTAGTTATTGATGATAAATTATGTTGGAAACCACACATAGAAAATGTTAAAAGGAAAATGTCAAAAATCATAGGGATACTCTATAAAACCAAGGAGGTCCTGAACATGAATTCACTATATACATTATATAATACATTATTATTACCATATTTGACCTATTGTGTGGAAATTTGGGGAAACACATATAAAACAAATACCGACACTGTTTTTAAATTGCAAAAAAGAGCCATAAGGATTATTAATAGATTAAAATATACAGAATCAACACATCCACTATTTATTAAATTAAATACAATGAAATTTTATGACTTGGTTGAGTTTAAAATAGCACAAATAATGTATAAAGTATACAATAATCTACTCTGCCACAGTACTCAAAAGTTGTTTGAAATTAGAAACTGTCCTTATGAGATAAGGGGTACAAGTGTATACAAAAAACCCAAAACAAGAACAAATATTAAGCAAAGGTGTGTCTCCGTTAAAGGAGTTAATTTGTGGAATAACTTGGGAACTGAACTGAAAAGATGTAATTCACTTGTTGAATTTAAAAGAATGTTTAAAAGTAAAGTTCAATATTATTATTTAAATCAGATATGAGTTAAGAAGATTGTAGAAATGATTTATTCATTTACTTATTTTTCTTTGATGTATTAATATGAGTGTAATGAAATTTGTATATATGTGTGTTACTATTGTGTATTTTTATTTTTCTATTTATTTTATTTTTTTATACGAGTAGCATTATATTTTCTTTTTAAAAAAATGTAATTTATTATAAATAAGTGATAGGATATGAAGAACAAGGGGTAGGACTGGATAAGTTTTCAACTTCTTCCTACTCCCTTGAACATATACATAGATATTTATTGGATGTTTCTTTTATTTTATTTTTTTACTTTTAACTTTATGTGTTTATATAATTATACGTGTATATATGCATATGTTCAATAAACTTCAAACTTCAAACTTCAAACTTCATTTTGAGTGGTGGAAACTAAAAGAATATTCATAAATGACTTAGTTATCACACTTAGAATGATTGTACATTTTTTGTACAAAATACCGTATGTGGGGTATTTTTTTAATTTTTTTATATAAGCCTCAAGGGCTAGGTGGCGCTGTATTTATAACTGAATGTTGTCATAGAGATACCTTCAGGCCTTGATTATAAGCATACATGTCAAGTGTGGGATTTTTTTTGGAGCATGTACCGTGGAGTTATTAAGCATATCCTTCATTCACGATATTGCTTTTAATGTCCACAGAGGCTATCAAAAATAAATAAAAATATATATATGTTTGGATAAGTCTGATGCCAGTGAACATTTTGAGTGGTGGAAACTAAAAGAATATTCAGAAATGACTTCGTTATCACACTTAGAATGAGTTTACATTTTTTGTACAAAATACCGTATGTGGGGTATTTTTTTTTCATGCCTCAAGGGCTAGGTGGCGCTGCATATATAACTGAATGTTGTCATAGAGATAACTTCAGGCCTTGACGATAAACATACATGTCAAGTTTGGGATTTTTTGGAGCATGTCCCGGGGAGTTATCAAGCATATCCTTTTACATTGCGAAACACAAATTTTGATGCCCCGCCCTCATCATATAGTATTTCGAAAAGTCAAAATTTTTCCCCCTGTCGTTGGCTCAGGTCTTGACATGGTCCAGGCCAAGTCTTAACTCAGTCGGATGAAACGTGTAGGAGAAGTGGGCAAAAGTCTGCCCCCTGTGAATGTGCAAAAATCGTCAAAAATGGGACATTCAAAAATTCGTAGCTCACTTCCTGTTCATTTTAGCATATGGGTACAAGAGACTTTTTTGTAGGTCTTGGGCTCCCTCATACACCTAAAAATATTCGTCGTTCTTGCTTAAACGTACAACCGGGGCTGCTTCGTTAAAAATTTCGAGGGGGCGCTATTGAGTCATTTTTGTAAAAATAGCACAATCAACAATAAAATATTGTTCATTTTACCAGGCCAGATGTGTGTGCCAAGTTTCATGAGTTTCTGCGCATGTTTAGACCCTCAAAACTGGCGTTGTTTTCTTGGCGAACAGTGCTTAGCCACGCCCACAGCGATTCGCGAAAACTCACAAACTTCGTGTTGTGACATCATGAAGGCCGAAACCCTCATCTGAGCAAATATGAGGTTGGTCCAGTTAACGTGTTTGGAGAAAAAATGTACAAGAAAATTCGTAAGAAAAAAAATTACCACTAGGTGGCGCTATCAGTAAGATGAAATATAAGTTCGTAGATGTCTTTAGGGCTGGACTCTCATCAAATGTGTGAAATTCTGAGAAGATAGGATCATCTCGGTCAAGTTCATGCAGCTTTTATTGTCACGAAAAATCTTCAGACTTTGCGGCACCGTAGCGGCCACGCCCTTTGGCGAAAAGTTACAATATTCGGTGTTGGGCATGATCAACATCTTAAGGATTTTCTGACCAACTTTCAACTTGATCCCTTCAACGAGCTCAGCTAAAAACGTAAAGTATGACATTTATTGTCACCACTAGGTGGCGCTATATGTATAACTGAATTTTATCATATAGATGTTTTCAGGCCGTGACTATTACGTTGCCTGAGAAGTTTGAGATTTTTTGGAGCTTGAACATGGGAGTTATTAAGCATTTGCTCTTTCTGGACAAATGAAATTTTAAAGACAATATTTGATGCCCCGCCCCCATCATATAGTATTTCGAAAAGGCAAGACTTTTTGCCCAGTTGTTCTCTCAGGTCTTGAGATGATAAATGCCAAGTTTGATGTGAATTGGATGAAAAATGTTTGCAGAGGGGGAAATAGCATGACCACAGTGAATGTGCCAAAATAGGCCAAAATTGGACATAAAAAAATTCATAGCTCATTTCCTGTACATTTTAGCTACATGGTCCCAATAGACTTTTTTGTGCGTCTCGGGGTGCTACACGTGCCTGCCAATTTTCGTTGCTCTAGCTCAAACGTGCCAGGCTTGGTTTTTATTTTTCTACGCTAGGGGGCGCTATAGAGTCGCGTTGTTATGACGACTTCATAATATCACATTTTTCGCCGGGCCTGAGGAGTGTGCAAAGTTTGGTGAGTTTTCGTGAATGTTTAGGTACTCAAAAATGCGATCGTTTACGGAGAAGAAGAAGAAGAAGAAGAATAATAACTAGAGCTGCGAGCAGCTATAAAGGGCCCTCGCAACCCGTGCCACGTTGGGGTATTTGCACGTCGGGGTACTGGCACGTTAGGGTACTGTTTCATAAGAAACCGTCTAAATTGTAAATGTTTTGCCATGCTTTTTGTGTTTGTTCACATTGCTATGGAATGCTTTGTCGAGGTATTCGGCTGATAGGTATGCCTCCCAATATTCACACATCTAGCTGAATCATATAAAAAAAAAAATTCTTTGTAAACAATGCATCGCTACAGCAAAGGCGTGCCACGTTGGGGTACTTGCACGTCGGGGTACTGGCACGTTGGGGTACTGTCAAATAGGACAAGGACCATCTAAAATGTTTTTGACAAGCCTTGTGTGTGCAAAGTTTAATCAAAACGCAAAATATGGTGCGCAATTCCCAAAATAAAATCAAAATGGCGGACTTCCTTTTAGGTTTAGCATACGGCTACAGAATACTTTTTGTAGGTCTTAAGCTAATAGGTATGCCTCCCAGTTTTCACAAATCTAGGTCAAGTCATCTTTAGTTGTGTATCGCTTGAATCATACAATTGGAAATGCTCCATAAAAATGCATAGAGGGCGCTATTGAGCACAACGTTGGGTTACTTGCACGTCAGGGTACTGGCACGTTGGGGTACTGTTACATGGAACAAGGACCATTTAAAATGTTAGTTTTTTCCATGCCTTGTCTGTGCAAAGTTTAATGAAGAAGGCCAAAAATTATGTATAATTCCCAAAATAAAATCAAAATAGCGGACTTCCTCTTTGGTTTGGCAAATGGCTACATAATACTTTTTTGTAGGTCTAGCATAATCATACAATCGGAAATGCTTCATAAAAATGTCTAGAGGGCGCTATTTATTGCAAATTGCACAATAAATCTCTGAAAATTCATGTTCATGACAAGTCTGATGTGTTTGCAAAGTTTCATGAGTTTTCATGTGTATAAAAAAAAAAAAAAAGCAGCACTTGACAACTGTTACATGGAACAAGGACCATTTAAAATGTTAGTTTTTTCCATGCCTTGTCTGTGCAAAGTTGAATGAAAAAGGCCAAAAATGATGTATAATTCCCAAAATAAAATCAAAATAGCGGACTTCCTCTTTGGTTTGGCAAATGGCTACATAATACTTTTTTGTAGGTCTAGCATAATCATACAATCGGAAATGCTTCATAAAAAGGTCTAGAGGGCGCTATTTATTGCAAATTGCACAATAAATCTCTGAAAATTCATGTTCATGACAAGTCTGATGTGTTTGCAAAGTTCCATGAGTTTTCATGTGTATAAAAAAAAAAAGCAGCACTTGACAAACAATGCATTGCTATGGCAACAGCGTGTTACAAAATAAAAAACTTTCGATTACTTTGCATCTTAAACATCTTAAGATGAAACACACCAAGTTTGAAGACAGTCGGATAAATTTTGTATGGTATGGTAAGGTGAAAATGTGTGGGGCCTAATCAACCATTTAGTTTAGCCTGACATAATTTTTTTACATGCATATGTAAATATATATATGTGGACAAATGTGTACATATGTCTACAAATTTTTGTAGCTCGAGCTGCTTCGTCCAACTGGGAACGCTGCATTAAGAAGGATTTTTTTTCCTTTGCCAACAGTGCATGCCACGACAACAGCGTGCGACGAAATAAAAAGCTTTCAATAACTTTTCATCGTCAACATCTTAAGATGAATCACACCAAGTTTGAAGATGATCGGATAAACTCTGTAGGAGGAGTTCGTTAAAATAAGACCCCTATGAAATGGCCAAAAAAATGGCAACATGTTCCAAAGTAAATCAAAATGGCAGACTTCCTGTTAGGTTTAGCATATGGTTCAAAAAGAGTTTTTTGTACCTCGAGGGCTGTTACATATGTCTTCAAATTTTGGTCACTCTAGGTGAAACGTACAGCCGGAAATGCTTCATTAAGTAAAAATTTTGAAATGCAAAATTCGATGCCCTGCCTCTGGCGGACTTCCTGTTAGGTTTAGCATATGGCACCAACAGGCTTTTTTGTAGATCATAGTCTGTTACATATGTGTACCAATTTTCGTAGCTCTAGATTAAACGTATAACCGGCAATACTTCAGATGAAACATGCCAAAGAATGAAGACAATCTGATAAGTTTTGTAGAAAATATGAGGCCTATAAAAGGCCCCCAAAAAATGGCTACAAATAGCAAAGTAAATCAAAATGCCGGACTTCCTGTTTGGCTTAGCATATGGTTCTAAAAGACTTTTTTGTACATCGTGGGCTCTTATGTATGCCTCCAAATTATCATAGCGCTAGGTGAAAGGTACAACCGGGAATGCTTCGTTAAAGAGGAGTTTTTTAGCTCAAAAAGTGATGCCCGGCCCTTGCGGGACTTCCTGTTGGGTTTAGCACAAAGCAGCAAGAGACTTTTTTGTACATCGTGGGCTGTTACATATGTCTACAAATTTTCGTAGCTCTAGCTGCTTCGTACAACTGAGAATTCTTCATTAAGAAGAATTTTTTTCCTTTGCAAACAAGTGCATGCCACGACAACAGCGTGCAGCGAAATAAAAAGCTTTCAATAACTTTTCATCTTCAACATCTTAAGATGAATCACACCAAGTTTGAAGATGATCGGATAAACTCTGTAAGAGGAGTTCGTTAAAATAGGACACCTATGAAATGGCCAAAAAAATGGGAACACGTTCCAAAGTAAATCAAAATGGTGGACTTTCTGTTAGGTTTAGCATATGGTTCAAAAAGAGTTTTTTGTACCTTGAGGGCTGTTACATATGTCTTTAGATTTTGGTAACTCTAGGTGAAACGTACAGCCGGGAATGCTTCATTAAGTAAGAATTTTGAAACTCAAAATTTGATGCCCCGCCTCTGGCGGACTTCCTGTTGGGTTTAGCATATGGCACCAACAGACTTTTTTGTAGGTCATAGTCTGTTACATATGTGTACCAATTTTCGTAGCTCTAGGTTAAACATACAACCGGCAATACTACGTTTAGTAAGAGTTTTGAAACTCTAAATTTGATGCCCCACCGCCGTCATATAGTATGTCGAAAACTTTAGATTTTTTACCATGGTGTTGTCCCAGGTCTTGAGATGGTACATCCCAAGTTTGAAGTCAATTGGATTAACCGTGTAGGAGAAGCAGGCAAAAGTATGACCCCTGTAAATGTGCAAAAATTGGCCAAAATTGGACATTTAAATACTCATATCTCACTTCCTGTCTATTTTAGGGTACACACATCAAAGAGGTTTTTGTTCATCTGGATGTGCTACAGGTGCCACACAATTTTCATAGCCGTCGGACAATCGTAGCGGGCCAGGGATCTGTTTAACCTATGTAGGTGGCGCTATGGAGCCATTTTTCTGTTATCACCTATGGCGACTTTAAAATATCAAATTTGTCGCCAGGCCTGACGTGTGTGTAAAGTTTGGTGAGTTTTCGTTCACGTTTAGTGTCTCAAAAATGTGATTGTTTGCGGAAAAGAATAATAACAAATAAAAAGAAGAACTAGAGCTGCGAGCAGCTATAAAGGGCCCTCGCAACCCGGGCCACGTTGGGGTACTTGCACGTCGGGGTACTGGCACGTTGGGGTACTGTCAAATAGGACAAGACCATCTAAAATGTTTTTGACAAGCCTTGTGTGTGCAAAGTTTAATCAAAACGCAAAATATGGTGTGCAATTCCCAAAATAAATTCAAAATGGTGGACTTCCTTTTAGGTTTAGCATACGGCTACAGAATACCTTTTGTAGGTCTTAAGCTAATAGGTATGCCTCCCAGTTTTCATAAATCTTGGTCAAGTCATCTTTAGTTGTGTATCGCTTGAATCATACAATTGGAAATGCTCCATAAAAATGCATAGAGGGCGCTATTGAGCACAACGTTGGGTTACTTGCACGTCAGGGTACTGGCACGTTGGGGTACTGTTACATGGAACAAGGACCATTTAAAATGTTAGTTTTTTCCATGGCTTGTCTGTGCAAAGTTTAATGAGAAAGGCCAAAAATGATGTATAATTCCCAAAATAAAATCAAAATAGCGGACTTCCTCTTTGGTTTGGCAAATGGCTACATAATACTTTTTTGTAGGTCTAGCATAATCATACAATCGGAAATGCTTCATAAAAATGTCTAGAGGGCGCTATTTATTGCAAATTGCACAATAAATCTCTAAAAATTCATGTTCATGACAAGTCTGATGTGTTTGCAAAGTTTCATGAGTTTTCATGTGTATAAAAAAAAAAAAAAAGCAGCACTTGACAACTATTACATGGAACAAGGACCATTTAAAATGTTCGTTTTTTCCATGCCTTGTCTGTGCAAAGTTTAATGAAAAAGGCCAAAAATTATGTATAATTTCCAAAATAAAATCAAAATAGCGGACTTCCTCTTTGGTTTGGCAAATGGCTACATAATACTTTTTTGTAGGTCTAGCATAATCATACAATCGGAAAGGCTTCATAAAAATGTCTAGAGGGCGCTATTTATTGCAAATTGCACAATAAATCTCTGAAAATTCATGTTCATGACGAGTCTGATGTGTTTGCAAAGTTTCATGAGTTTTCATGTGTATATAAAAAAAAAAAGCAGCACTTGACAAACAATGCATTGCTATGGCAACAGCGTGTTACAAAATAAAAAACTTTCGATTACTTTGCATCTTAAACATCTTAAGATGAAACACACCAAGTTTGAAGACAGTCGGATAAATTTTGTAGGAGGGGTTCGTTAAAATATGACCCCTGAAAAAGGCCACAAAAAATGGCAACAAATCCCATCATAAATCAAAATGGCAGACTTCCTGTTTGGTTTAGCACATGGTTCCAAGAGACTTTTTTGTACATCGTGGGCTCTTATGTATGCCTGCAAATTATCATAGCGCTAGGTGAAACGTACAACCGGGAATGCTTCGTTAAAGAGGAGTTTTTTAGCTCAAAATGTGATGCCCGGCCCCTGGGGGACTTCCTGTTAGGTTAAGCACATGGCACCAAGAGACTTTTTTGTACATCCTGGACTGTTACATATGTCTACAATTTTTCGTCGCTCTAGCTGTTTCGTACAACTGGGAATGTTTCATTAATAAGATTTTTTTTCCTTTGCAAAAAGTGCATGCCACGACAACAGCGTGTGACGAAATAAAAAACTTTCAATCACTTTTCATTTTCAACATCTTAAGATGAATCACACCAAGTTTGAAGATGATCGGATAAACTCTGTAGGAGGAGTTTGTTAAAATATGACCCCTATGAAATGGCCCAAAAAAATGGCAACACATTCCAAAGTAAATCAAAATGGCGGACGTCCTGTTAGGTTTAGCCTATGGTTCAAAAAGAGTTTTTTGTACCTCGAGGGCTGTTATATACCTCTACAAATTTTGGTAACTCTATGTGAAACGTACAGCCGGGTATGCTTTGTTAAAGAGGAGTTTTTTAGCTCAAAATGTGATGCCCGGCCCCTGGGGGACTTCCTGTTGGGTTTAGCACAGGGCACCAAGAGACTTTTTTGTACATCTTGGGCTGTTACATATGTCTACAAATTTTCGTAGCTCTAGCTGCTTCGTACAAATGGGAATGCTTCTTTAAGGATATTTTTTTTCCTTTAAAAACAGTGCATGCCATGACAACAGTGTGCGACGAAATACAAAGCTTTCAATAACTTTTCATCTTCAACATCTTAAGATGAATCACACCAAGTTTGAAGATGATCGGATAAACACTGTAGGAGGAGTTCGTTAAAATAAGACCCCAATGAAATGGCCAAAAAAATGGCAACACGTTCCAAAATAAATCAAAATGGTGGACTTCCTGTTAGGTTTAGCATATGGTTCAAAAAGAGTTTTTTGTAGGTCATAGCCTGTTACATATGTGTACCAATTTTCGTAGCTCTAGATTAAACGTACAACCGGCAATGCTTCGTGAAGTAAGAATTTTTAAACTCTAAATTTGATGCGCCACCACCGTCATATAGTATATCAAAAACTTTTCATTTTTCACAATGATGTTGTCCCAGGTGTTGAGATGGTACATCCCAAGTTTGAAGTCAATCGGGTTAACCGTGTAGGAGAAGCGGGCAAAAGTATGACCCCTGTAAATGTGCAAAAATTGGCAAAAATTGGACATTTAAATACTCATACCTCACTTTCTGTCTATTTTAGGGTACACACTTCAAAGAGGTTTTTGTTCATTGGGATGTGCTACAGGTGCCACACAATTTTCATAGCCGTCGGACAATCGTAGCGGGACAGGGATCCGTTTAACCTATGTAGGGGGCGCTAAGGAGCCATTTTTCTGTTATCATGTATGGCGACTTTAAAATATCAAATTTTTCGCCAGGCCTGATGTGCGTGTAAAGTTTGGTGAGTTTTCGTTCACGTTTAGTGTCTCAAAAATGCGATTGTTTGCGGAGAAGAAAAAGAAGAATAATAAGAAGAATTCCTACAAAAACAATAGGGCCTCGCAGCGGCACCGCCGCCGCCGCTGCTCGGGCCCTAATAATAAGAATTCCTTGAAAAACAATAGGGACCTCGCAGCGGTCGCTGCTCGGGCCCTAACTAGAGCTGCGAGCAGCTATAAAGGGCCCTCGCAGCCCGGGCCACGTTGGGGTCCTTGCACGTTGTGGTACTTGCATGTTGGGGTACTGGCACATTGGGGTACTGGCATATTGGAAGCAAAATTTCTTTGAAAATGGCATAATAAACGTTTACATGTAGAATATTTTTTTGCCAGTGTGTGTGTCAAGCTCAACGGGTTTTGGTGATTGTTAAGACCTGCAAAAATCAGCGTCCTTTTTTTATTTTTAGGCAATGAGTTGCCCTGATTGGTATTTTTTTTGTAAAAGTGTATATACACATCATCGCTCGTTGTACTCATTGCACAATGTTACTTTTATTGTCCAAAGGGGCAATCAAAAATGAATAAAACAAAATGGAAACGTACATACGTTTGGATCGGTGTCAAGCCAGTGAACAATTTGAGTGGTGGAAACTAAAAGAATATTCATAAATGACTTAGTTATCACACTTAGAATGAGTGTACATTTTTTGTACAAAATACCGTATGTGGGGTATTTTTATTTTTTTTTATATAAGCCTCAAGGGCTAGGTGGCGCTGTATTTATAACTGAATGTTGTCATAGAGATACCTTCAGGCCTTGATTATAAGCATACATGTCAAGTGTGGGATTTTTTTTGGAGCATGTACCGTGGAGTTATTAAGCATATCCTTCATTCACGATATTGCTTTTAATGTACATAGAGGCTATCAAAAATAAATAAATATATATATATGTTTGGATAAGTCTGATGCCAGTGAACATTTTGAGTGGTGGAAACTAAAAGAATATTCAGAAATGACTTTGTTATCACACTTAGAATGAGTGTACATTTTTTGTACAAAATACCGTATGTGGGGTATTTTTTTTTTATTCCTCAAGGGCTAGGTGGCGCTGCATATATAACTGAATGTTGTCACAGAGATAACTTCAGGCCTTGACGATAAACATACATGTCAAGTTTGGGATTTTTTGGAGCATGTACCGGGGAGTTATCAAGCATATCCTTTTTCATTGCGAAACACAAAATTTGATGCCCCGCCCTCATCATATAGTATTTCGAAAAGTCAAAAATTTTCCCCCTGTCGTTGGCTCAGGTCTTGACATGGTCCAGGCCAAGTCTTAACTCAGTCGGATGAAACGTGTAGGAGAAGTGGGCAAATGTCTGCCCCCTGTGAATGTGCAAAAATCGTAAAAAATGGGACATTCAAAAATTCATAGCTCACTTCCTGTTCATTTTAGCATATGGGTCCAAGAGACTTTTTTGTAGGACTTGGGCTCCCTCATACACCTAAAAATATTTGTCGTTCTTGCTTAAACGTACAACCGGGGCTGCTTTGTTAAAAACTTCTAGGGGGCGCTATTGAGTCATTTTTGTAAAAAGTAGCACAATCAACAATAAAATATGGCTCATTTTACCAGGCCAGATGTGTGTGCCAAGTTTCATGAGTTTCTGTGCATGTTTAGACCCTCAAAACTGGCGTTGTTTTCTTGGCGAACAGCGCTTAGCCACACCCACAGCAATTCGCGAAAACTCACAAACTTCGTGTTGTGACATCATGAAGGCCGAAACCCTCATCTGAGCAAATATGAGGTAGGTCCAGTTAACGTGTTTGGAGAAAAACGTAGAAGAAAATTCGTAAGAAAAAAAATTGCCACTAGGTGGCGCTATCAGTTAGATGAAATATAAGTCAGTAGATGTCTTTAGGGCTGGACTCTCATCAAATGTGTGAAATTTTGAGAAGATAGGATCATCTCGGTCAAGTTAATGCAGCTTTTATTTTCACGAAAAATCTTCAGACTTTGCGTCACCGTAGCGGCCACGCCCTTTGGCGAAAAGTTACAATATTCGGTGTGGGGCATGATCAACATCTTAAGGCTTTTCTGACCAATTTTCAAATGGATCCCTTCAACAAGCTCAGCACAGTAGCTAAAAACGTAAAGTATGACATTTATTGTAACCACTAGGTGGCGCTATATGTATAACTGAATTTTATCATATAGATGTTTTCAGGCCGTGACTATTACGTTGCCTGAGAAGTTTGAGATTTTTTGGAGCTTGAACATGGGAGTTATTAAGCATTTGCTCTTTCTCGACAAATGAAATTTTAAAGGCAATATTTTATGCCCCGCCCCCGTCATATAGTATTTCAAAAAGGCAAGATGTTTTGCCCAGTTGTTCTCTCAGGTCTTGAGATGATAAATGCCAAGTTTGAAGTCAATTGGATGAAAAATGTTTGCAAAGGGGGAAAAAGCATGACCACAGTGAATGTGCCAAAATAGGCCAAAATTGGACATAAAAAAATTCATAGCTCACTTCCTGTACATTTTAGCGACATGGTCCCAAGAGACTTTTTTGTGCGTCTCGGGGTACTACACGTGCCTGCCAATTTTTGTTGCTCTAGCTCAAACGTGCCGGGCTTGGTTTTTATTTTTCTACGCTAGGGGGCGCTATCGAGTCGCATTGTTATGACGACTTAATAATATCAAATTTTTCGCCGGGCCTGAGGAGTGTGCAAAGTTCGGTGAGTTTTCGTGAATGCTTAGGTACCCAAAATCGCGATCGTTTGCGGAGAATAAAGAATAATAATAATAATAATAATAATAATAATAATAATAATAATTTTTACAAAAACAATAGGGACCTCGCAGCGGTCGCTGCTCGGGCCCTAATAATAATAATAATAATAATAATTTTTACAAAAACAATAGGGACCTCGCAGCGGTCGCTGCTCGGGCCCTAATAATAATTTTTACGAAAACAATAGGGACCTCGCAGCGGTCGCTGCTCGGGCCCTAATAATAATAATAATAATAACTAGAGCTGCGAGCAGCTATAAAGGGCCCTCGCAGCCCGGGCCACGTTGGAGTCCTTGCACGTTGGGGTACTTGCACGTTAGGGTACTGGCACGTTGGGGTACTGGCATATTGGAAGCAAAATTTCTTTGAAAATGGCATAATAAACGTTTACATGTAGAATATTTTTTTTGCCAGTGTGTGTCAAGCTCAACGGGTTTTGGTGATTGTTAAGACCTGCAAAAATCAGCGTCCTTATTTATTTTTAGGCAATGAGTTGCCCTGATTGGTATTTTTTGTAAAAGTGTATATATACATCATCGCTCGTTGTACTCATTGCACAATGTTACTTTTATTATCCAAAGGGGCAATCAAAAATGACTAACACAAAATGGAAACGTACATACGTTTGGATCGGTGTGAAGCCAGTGAACAATTTGAGTGGTGGAAACTAAAAGAATATTCATAAATGACTTAGTTATTACACTTAGAATGAGTTTTCATTTTTTTTACAAAATACCGTATGTGGGTTGTTTTTTTTTTTTTATATATATTATGCCTCAAGGGCTAGGTGGCGCTGTATTTATAACTGAATGTTGTCATAGAGATACCTTCAGGCCTTGATTATAAGCATACATGTCAAGTGTGGGATTTTTTTTGGAGCATGTACCGTGGAGTTATTATGCATATCCTTCATTCACGATATTGCTTTTAATGTGCACAGAGGCTATCAAAAATAAATAAAAATATATATATGTTTGGATAAGTCTGATGCCAGTGAACATTTTGAGTGGTGGAAACTAAAAGAATATTCATAAATGACTTAGTTATCACACTTAGAATGAGTTTACATTTTTTGTACAAAATACCGTATGTGGGGTATTTTTTTTTATGCCTCAAGGGCTAGGTGGCGCTGCATATATAACTGAATGTTGTCATAGAGATAACTTCAGGCCTTGACGATAAACATACATGTCAAGTTTGGGATTTTTTGGAGCATGTACCGGGGAGTTATCAAGTATATCCTTTTTCATTGCGAAACACAAATTTTGATGCCCCGCCCTCATCATATAGTATTTTGAAAAGTCAAAATTTTTCCCCCTGTCGTTGGCTCAGGTCTTGACATGGTCCAGGCCAAGTCTTAACTCAGTCGGATGAAACGTGTAGGAGAAGTGGGCAAAAGTCTGCCCCCTGTGAATGTGCAAAAATCGTCAAAAATGGGACATTCAAAAATTCGTAGCTCACTTCCTGTTCATTTTAGCATATGGGTACAAGAGACTTTTTTGTAGGTCTTGGGCTCCCTCATACACCTAAAAATATTCGTCGTTCTTGCTTAAACGTACAACTGGGGCTGTTTCGTTAAAGATTTCTAGGGGGCGCTATTGAGTCATTTTTGTAAAAATAGCACAATCGCCGATAAAAAAATTGCTCATTTTGCCAGGCCAGCTGTGTGTGCCAAGTTTCGTGTGTTTCTGTGCCAGTTTAGGCCCTCAAAATTGGCGTTGTTTTCTTGGCGAACAGCGCTTAGCCACGCCCACAGCGACTCGCGAAAACTCACAAACTTCGTGTTGTGACTGCATGAAGGCCGACACCCTCATCTGAGCAAATATGAGGTAGGTCCAGTTAACATGGTTGGAGAAAAACATTGAAGAAAAATCGTAAGAAAAAAAATTGCCAGTAGGTGGCGCTATCAGTAAGATGAAATATAAGTTTGTAGATGTCTTTAGGGCTGGACTCTCATCAATTGTGTAAAATTTTGAGAAGATAGCATCATCTCGGTCAAGTTAATGCAGCTTTTGTTGTCACGAGAAATCTTCAGACTTTGCGGCACCGTAGCGGCCACGCCCTTTGGCGAAAAGTTACAATATTCGGTGTGGGGCATGATCAACATCTTAAGGCTTTTCTGACCATATTTCAACTGGATTCCTTCAACGAGCTCAGCACAGTAGCTAAAAACGTAAAGTATGACAATTATTGTTACCACTAGGTGGCGCTACATGGATAACTGAATTTTATCATATAGATGTTTTCAGGCCGTGACTATTAAGTTGCCTGATAAGTTTGAGATTTTTTGGAGCTTGAACATGGGAGTTATTAAGCATTTGCTCTTTCTGGACAAATGAAATTTTAAAGGCAATATTTGATGCCCCGCCCCCGTCATATAGTATTTTGAAAAGGCAAGATTTTTTCCCCAGTTGTTCTCTCAGGTCTTGAGATGATAAATGCCAAGTTTGAAGTCAATTGGATGAAAAATGTTTGCAAAGGGGGAAAAAGCATGACCACAGTGAATGTGCCAAAATAGGCCAAAATTGGACATTTAAAAATTCATAGCTCACTTCCTGTACATTTTAGCTACATGGTCCCAATAGACTTTTTTGTGCGTCTCGGGGTGCTACACGTGCCTGCCAATTTTCGTTGCTCTAGCTCAAACATGCCGGGCTTGGTTTTTATTTTTCTATGCTAGGGGGCGCTATAGAGTCGCGTTGTTATGACGAATTCATAATATCAAATTTTTTGCCGGGCCTGAGGAGTGTGCAAAGTTTGGTGAGTTTTCGTAAATGTTTAGGTACCCAAAATCGTGATCGTTTACGGAGAATAATAATAATAATAATAATAATAATAATAATCCGATCGAAAAACAATAGGGACCTCGCAGCGGTAGCTGCTCGGGCCCTAATAATAATAATAATAATAATAATAATAATAATAATAATTTTTACAAAAACAATAGGGACCTCGCAGCGGTCGCTGCTCGGGCCCTAATAATAATAATAATTTTTACAAAAACAATAGGGACCTCGCAGCGGTCGCTGCTCGGGCCCTAACTAGAGCTGCGAGCAGCTATAAAGGGCCCTCGCAGCCCGGCCACGTTGGGGTCCTTGCACGTTGGGGTACTGGCATATTGGAAGCAAAATTTCTTTGAAAATGGCATAATAAACGTTTACATGAAGAATATTTTTTTTGCCAGTGTGTGTCAAGCTCAACGGGTTTTGGTGATTGTTAAGACCTGCAAAAATCAGCGTCCTTATTTATTTTTAGGCAATGAGTTGCCCTGATTGGTATTTTTTGTAAAAGTGTATATATACATCATCGCTCGTTGTACTCATTGCACAATGTTACTTTTATTGTCCAAAGGGGCAATCAAAAATGAATAAAACAAAATGGAAACGTACATACGGTTGGATCGGTGTGAAGCCAGTGAACAATTTGAGTGGTGGAAACTAAAAGAATATTCATAAAAGACTTAGTTATCACACTTAGAATGAGTTTACATTTTTTGTACAAAATACCGTATGTGGTTTTTTTTATTTTTTATATAAGCCTCAAGGGCTAGGTGGCGCTGTATTTATAACTGAATGTTGTCATAGAGATACCTTCAGGCCTTGATTATAAGCATACATGTCAAGTGTGGGATTTTTTTTGGAGCATGTACCGTGGAGTTATTAAGCATATCCTTCATTCACGATATTGCTTTTAATGTCCACAGAGGCTATCAAAAATAAATAAAAATATATATATGTTTGGATAAGTCTGATGCCAGTGAACATTTTGAGTGGTGGAAACTAAAAGAATATTCATAAATGACTTAGTTATCACACTTAGAATGAGTTTACATTTTTTGTACAAAATACCGTATGTGGGGTATTTTTTTTTTATGCCTCAAGGGCTAGGTGGCGCTGCATATATAACTGAATGTTGTCATAGAGATAACTTCAGGCCTTGACGATAAACATACATGTCAAGTTTGGGATTTTTTGGACCATGTACCGGGGAGTTATCAAGCATATCCTTTTTCATTGCGAAACGCAAATTTTGATGCCCCGCCCTCATCATATAGTATTTCGAAAAGTCAACATTTTTCCCCCTGTCGTTGGCTCAGGTCTTGACATGGTCCAGGTCAAGTCTTAACTCAGTCGGATGAAACGTGGAGAAGAAGTGGGCAAAAGTATGCCCCCTGTCAATGTGCAAAAATCATCAAAAATGGGACATTCAAAAATTCGTAGCTCACTTCCTGTTCATTTTAGCATATGGGTCCAAGAGACTTTTATGTAGGTCTTGGGCTCCCTCATACACCTAAAAATATTCGTCATTCTTGCTTAAACGTACAACCGGGGCTGCTTCGTTAAAAATTTCTAGGGGGCGCTATTGATTCTTTTTTTAAAAAATAGCACAATCAACAATAAAATATTGCTCATTGTACCAGGCCAGATGTGTGTGCCAAGTTTCATGAGTTTCTGTGCATGTTTAGACCCTCAAAACTGGCGTTGTTTTCTTGGCGAACAGCGCTTAGCCACGCCCACAGCAATTCGCGAAAACTCACAAACTTCGTGTTGTGACACCGTGAAGGCCGAAACCCTCATCTGAGCAAATATGAGGTAGGTCCAGTTAACGTGTTTGGAGAAAAACGTAGAAGAAAATTCGTCAGAAACAAATATGCCACGAGGTGGCGCTATCAGTAAGATGAAATATAAGTTCGTAGATGTCTTTAGGGCTGGACTCTCATCAAATGTGTGAAATTCTGAGAAGATAGGATCATCTCGGTAAAGTTAATGCAGCTTTTATTGTCACGAAAAATCTTCAGAATTTGCGTCACCGTAGCGGCCACGCCCTTTGGCGAAAAGTTACAATATTCGGTGTGGGGCATGATCAACATCTTAAGGCTTTTCTGACCAATTTTCAACTGGATCCCTTCAACGAGCTCGGCACAGTAGCTAAAAACGTAAAGTATGACATTTATTGTTACCACTAGGTGGTGCTATATGTATAACTGAATTTTATCATATAGATGTTTTCAGGCCGTGACTATTAAGTTGCCTGATAAGTTTGAGATTTTTTGGAGCTTGAACATGGGAGTTATTAAGCATTTGCTCTTTCTGGACAAATGAAATTTTAAAGGCAATATTTGATGCCCCGCCCCCGTCATATAGTATTTCGAAAAGGCAAGACTTTTTGCCCAGTTGTTCTCTCAGGACTTGAGATGATAAATGCCAAGTTTGAAGTCAATTGGATGAAAAATGTTTGCAAAGGGGGAAAAAGCATGACTACAGTGAATGTGCCAAAATAGGCCAAAATTGGACATAAAAAAATTCATAGCTCATTTCCTGTACATTTTAGCTACATGGTCCCAATAGACTTTTTTTGTGTGTCTCGGGGTGCTACACGTGCCTGCCAATTTCCGTTGCTCTAGCTTAAACGTGCCGGGCTTGGTTTTTATTTTTCTACGCTAGGGGGCGCTATAGAGTCGCGTTTTTATGACGATTTCATAATATCAAATTTTTCGCCGGACCTAAGGAGTGTGCAAAGTTTGGTGAGTTTTCGTGAATGTTTAGGTACCCAAATTCGTGATCGTTTGCGGAGAATAAAGAAGAAGAAGAAGAAGAAGAAGAAGAAGAAGAATTTTTACAAAAACAATAGGGACCTCGCAGCGGTCGCTGCTCGGGCCCTAATAATAATAATAATAATAATAATTTTTACAAAAACAATAGGGACCTCGCAGCGGTCGCTGCTCGGGCCCTAACTAGAGCTGCGAGCAGCTATAAAGGGCCCTCGCAGCCCGGGCCACGTTGGGGTCCTTGCACGTTGGGGTACTTGCACGTTAGGGTACTGGCACGTTGGGGTACTGGCATATTGGAAGCAAAATTTCTTTGAAAATGGCATAATAAACATTTACATGTAGAATATTTTTTTTGCCAGTGTGTGTCAAGCTCAACGGGTTTTGGTGATTGTTAAGACCTGCAAAAATCAGCGTCTTTATTTATTTTTAGGCAACGAGTTGCCCTGATTGGTATTTTTTGTAAAAGTGTATATATACATCATCGCTCGTTGTACTCATTGCACAATGTTACTTTAGTTGTCCAAAGGGGCAATCAAAAATGAATAAAACAAAATGGAAACGTACATACGTTTGGATCGGTGTGAAGCCAGTGAACAATTTGAGTGGTGGAAACCAAAAGAATATTCATAAATGACTTAGTTATCACACTTAGAATGAGTTTACATTTTTTGTACAAAATACCGTATGTGGGGTATTTTTTTTTTATGCCTCAAGGGCTAGGTGGCGCTGCATATATAACTGAATGTTGTCATAGAGATAGCTTCAGGCCTTGACGATAAACATACATGTCAAGTTTGGGATTTTTTGGAGCATGTACCGGGGAGTTATTAAGCATATCCTTTTTCAGTGCGAAACACAAATTTTGATGCCCCGCCTTCATCATATAGTATTTCGAAAGGTCAAGATTTTTCCCCCTGTCGTTGGCTCAGGTCTTGACATGGTCCAGGTCAAGTCTTAACTCAGTCAGATGAAACGTGTAGGAGAAGTGGGCAAAAGTCTGCCCCCTGTGAATGTGCAAAAATCGTCAAAAATGGGACATTCAAAAAATCGTAGCTCACTTCCTGTTCATTTTAGCATATGGGTCCAAGAGACTTTTTTGTAGGTCTTGGGCTCCCTCATACACCTAAAAATATTCGTCGTTCTTGCTTAAACGTACAACCGGGGCTGCTTCGTTAAAACCTTCTAGGGGGCGCTATTGAGTCACTTTTGTAAAAATAGCACAATCAACAATAAAATATTGCTCATTTTACCAGGCCAGATGTGTGTGCCAAGTTTCATGAGTTTCTGTGCATGTTTAGACCCTCAAAACTGGCGTTGTTTTCTTGGCGAACAGCGCTTAGCCACACCCACAGCAATTCGCGAAAACTCACAAACTTCGTGTTGTGACATCATGAAGGCCGAAACCCTCATCTGAGCAAATATGAGGTAGGTCCAGTTAACGTGTTTGGAGAAAAACGTAGAAGAAAATTCATAAGAAAAAAAATTGCCACTAGGTGGCGCTATCAGTTAGATCAAATATAAGTCAGTTGATGTCTTTAGGGCTGGACTCTCATCAAATGTGTGAAATTTTGAGAAGATAGGATCATCTCGGTCAAGTTAATGCAGCTTTTATTTTCACGAAAAATCTTCAGACTTTGCGTCACCGTAGCGGCCACGCCCTTTGGCGAAAAGTTACAATATTCGGTGTGGGGCATGATCAACATCTTAAGGCTTTTCTGACCAATTTTCAAATGGATCCCTTCAACAAGCTCAGCACAGTAGCTAAAAACGTAAAGTATGACATTTATTGTAACCACTAGGTGGCGCTATATGTATAACTGAATTTTATCATATAGATGTTTTCAGGCCGTGACTATTACGTTGCCTGAGAAGTTTGAGATTTTTTGGAGCTTGAACATGGGAGTTATTAAGCATTTGCTCTTTCTGGACAAATGAAATTTTAAAGGCAATATTTGATGCTCCGCCCCCGTCATATAGTATTTCGAAAAGGCAAGATGTTTTGCCCAGCTGTTCTCTCAGGTCTTGAGATGATAAATGCCAAGTTTGAAGTCAATTGGATGAAAAATGTTTGCAAAGGGGGAAAAAGCATGACCACAGTGAATGTGCCAAAATAGGCCAAAATTGGACATTAAAAAATTCATAGCTCACTTCCTGTACATTTTAGCTACATGGTCCCAATAGACTTTTGTTGTGCGTCTCGGGGTGCTACACGTGCCTGCCAATTTTTGTTGCTCTAGCTCAAACGTGCCGGCCTTGGTTTTTATTTTTCTACGCTAGGGGGCGCTATCGAGTCGCGTTGTTATGACGACTTAATAATATCAAATTTTTCACCAGGCCTGAGGAGTGTGCAAAGTTCGGTGAGTTTTCGTGAATGTTTAGGTTCCCAAAATCGCGATCGTTTGCGGAGAATAAAGAAGAAGAAGAAGAAGAAGAAGAAGAAGAAGAAGAAGAAGAACTAGAGCTGCGAGCAGCTATAAAGGGCCCTCGCAGCCCGGGCCACGTTGGGGTACTTGCACGTTGGGGTACTGGCACATTGGAAACAGAATTTTTTTGAAAATGGCATGATAAACCATTACGTGGATTTTTTTTTTTTTCCAGGTGTGATGATTGTGTCAAGCTGAATGGGTTTTGGTGATTGTTAAGATGTGCAAAAATCAGCGTCTTTTTTTTATTTTTAGGCAATGAGTTTCCCTGATTGGTATTTTTTGTAAAGGTACATATACACATCATCGCTCGTACTCATTGCACAATATTGCTTTTATTGTCCATAGAGGCGATAAAAAAAAAAAATTAAAAAAATTAAACTAAATAAAAAAGCACATATGTTTGGATCGGTCTGATGCCAGTGAACATATTGAGTGGTGGAAAGTAAAAGAATATTCATAAATGACTTAGTTATCACACTTACAATAAGTTTACAATTTTTGTAAAAATACCGTAAGTGAGGCATTTTTTTTTGCCTCAAGGACTAGGTGGCGCTGTATTTATAACTGAATTTTGTCAGAGATACCTTCAGGCCTTGACTATAAATATACATTTTAAGTATGGGATTTTTTGGAGCATGTACCTGAGTTATTAAGCACATCCTTCATTCACGATATTGCTTTTAAAGTCCATAGAGGCTATCAAAAATCAATAAAATTAATTAAAAAAATATGTATGTTTGGTTAGGTCTGATGCCAGTGAACATTTTGAGTGGTGGAAATTTAAATAATATTCATAAATGACTTAGTTATCACACTTAGAATGAGTTTACATTTTTTGTACAAAATACCGTATGTGGGGTATTTTTTTTTTATGCCTCAAGGGCTAGGTGGCGCTGCATATATAACTGAATGTTGTCATAGAGATAGCTTCAGGCCTTGACGATAAACATACATGTCAAGTTTGGGATTTTTTGGAGCATGTACTGGGGAGTTATTAAGCATATCCTTTTTCAGTGCGAAACACAAATTTTGATGCCCCGCCTTCATCATATAGTATTTCGAAAAGTCAAGATTTTTCCCCCTGTCGTTGGCTCAGGTCTTGACATGGTCCAGGTCAAGTCTGAAGTCAGTCGGATGAAACGTGTAGGAGAAGTGGGCAAAAGTATGCCCCCTGTAAATGTGCAAAAATCGTCAAAAATGGGACATTCAAAAATTCGTGGCTCACTTCCTGTTCATTTTAGCATATGGGTCCAAGAGACTTTTTTGTAGGTCTTGGGCTTCCTAATACACCTAAAAAAAATTGTAGCTCTTCCTTAAACGTACAACTGGGGCTGTTCTAGGGGGCACTATTGAGTCATTTTTGTAAAAATAGCACAATCCAGGATAAAATATCGCTCATTTTGCCAGGCCAGATGTGTGTGCCAAGTTTCATGCGTTTTTGTGCCAGTTTAGGCCCTCAAAATTGGTGTTGTTTTCTTGGCGAACAGCGCTTAGCCACGCCCACAGCGATTCGCGAAAACTCACAAACTTCGTTTTGTGACATCATGAATACTGAAACCCTAATCTGACCAAATATGAGGTAGGTGCAGTTAATGTGGTTGGAGACAAACATTGAAGAAAAATCGTAAGAAAAAAAATTGCCAGTAGGTGGCGCTATCAGTAAGATGAAATATAAGTACGTAGATGTCTTAAGGGCTGGACTCTCATGAAATGTGTGAAATTTTGAGAAGATAGGATCATCTGGGTCAAGTTAAAGCAGCTTTTATTGCCACGAAAAATTACCAAACTTTGCGGCACTGTAGCGGCCACGCCCTTTGGCGGAAAGTTACAATATTCGGTGTGGGGCATGATCAACATCTTAAGGCTTGTCTGACCAATTTTCAACTGGATCCCTTCAAAGAGCTTGGCACAGTAGCTAAAAACGTAAAGTATGACATTTATTGTCACCACAAGGTGGTGCTATATATATAACAGAATTTTATCATATAGATGTCTTCAGGCCGTGACTATTAAGTTGCAAGTTTTTTGGAGCTTGTACATGGGAGTTATTCAGCATTTTGTCTTTCTGGACAAATGAAATTTTAAAGACAATATTTGATGCCCCGCCCCCGTCATATAGTATTTCAAAAAGTCAAGATATTTTGCCCAGTTGCTGTCTCAGGTCTTGAGATGATACATGGCAAGTTTGAAGTCAACTGGCTGAAAAATATTTGCAAAGGGGGAAAAAGTATGACCACAGTGAATGGGCCAAAATGGGCCAAAATTGGACATTCAAAAATTCATAGCTCACTTCCTGTACATTTTAGGAAATGGCTTCCACTGACTTTTTTGTGCGTCTCGGGGTGCTACACGTGCCTGCCAATTTTCGTAGCTCTAGCTCAAATGGGCCGGGATTGGTTTTTATTTTTCTACGCTAGGTGGCGCTATAGAGTCGCGTTGTTATGACAACAACATAATATCAAATTTTTCGCCAGGCCCGAAGAGATTGCAAAGTTTGGTGAGTTTTCGTAAATGTTTAGGTCCTCAAAAATGCGATCGTTTGCGGAGAATAAAGAAGAAGAAGAAGAAGAATTCTTACAAAAACAAGAGGGACCTCGCAGCGGTCGCTGCTCGGGCCCTAATAATAATTTTTACAAAAACAATAGGGACCTCGCCGCGGTCGCTGCTCGGGCCCTAACAAGAGGGACCTCGCAGCGGTCGCTGCTCAGGCCCTAATAATAATAATAATAATAATAATAATAATAATAATAATAATTTTTACAAAAACAATAGGGACCTCGCAGCGGTCGCTGCTCGGACCCTAATAATAATAATAATAATAATAATAATAATAATAATAATAATTTGAACGAAAAACAATAGGGACCTCGCAGCGGTAGCTGCTCGGGCCCTAATAATAATAATAATAATAATAATTTTTACAAAAACAATAGGGACCTCGCAGCGGTCGCTGCTCGGGCCCTAATAAAACCAATACTGTATAAAACCACTGTACATATTGCAATGTACAAATGTGCAAAAGTGCAATGCTAGTCCTTAAATGAGTCCAGGTCAGTTCTCAGTGCATAGTGGAGTTGAGTATGATGACACTTTTTGGAAAGAAACTGTCTCTGAGTCTGTTTGTTTTTGCTGATATTGCTCTGTAGCGCCTACCAGAGGGCAGCAGGCTGAAGAAGTGGAAGCCGGGGTGTGTAGGGTCCTTGATGATTTTCCTTGCCCTGCCGAGGCACCGGGAGTTGTAGATAGTAGACAGTGGAGGTAGTGGGCAGCCGATGGCCTTCTGTGCTGTGTTGATGACCCTCTGCAGTCTCTTCCTGTCCGCTTCTGTGCAGCTTGAGTGCCATACTGACACAGCATAGGTCAGCAGACTCCCAATTGCTGATCTATAGAAGGTCACCAGCAGTTTGGTGTTAAGTTGCTCCTTCCTTAGTAATCTCAGGAAGTGCAATCTCTGCTGTGCCCTTTTGACTAGTGCTGTGGTGTTAGCTGTCCAGGAGAGGTCTTTAGAGATGTGAACCCCAAGGAATTTGAAGGTCTCCACGCGCTCCACGCTTTCGCCGTTGATGTACAGAGGGGCGGGGGCAGTTTTGTTCCGTCGGAAGTCCAGAATGAGTTCTTTTTTTTTTTTTTTAAACTTATTTTACCATTTTTCAACATACAAAATGAAAGTCATACTGTAGAAAAGGTTGTTAAAAGCCTGACGCTGACTCCTTTAAGGGGGCGGGGCTTAGAGCTCCGGTTGGCATCGTAGGAAGTAAGAGGGGACAGAGAAAGACACACAGTAGTGAGAGAGAGAGAGATACGAGACACGGTAACAAACGAAGACTTGAGCAAATTATTGCGGTCAAGTTTAAGTTAAGTTCAGCCTCAGTTGACAGTTTATCCTGCTTCTACGTTGTGCGTGAGACAAGTAAGTTCATAACACCAAAGAACCCTGTTTATTTGTTGTATGAGTATTCGTTTTCTGCTAATCATTAGCATGCCTTATGAGCACATTTAATTGAGAGCTAACATTGTGGATTTATTTGTATTTAGAGTTAGATAGTGCTCATCTCCCCATGTTGTGTTGTGATACTTAGATATTGATCTATTATTATTATTTGTTTGTAGAACCACACACGTGAAGCATCAAGTACTGTACTGTGGAGTTAACCTGATTAAATATCAGCAAAACAAACCCAAGACTCTTTATTGGGGTTCTAACTGGACTCACAACAGTGATTTGAATATCCTACCAGCCCACAACTAAGCACTATCTTTTACATACAAATAAACAAGCAGACTTGCAAAGAGCACTCAACATTGCAAGGGATTACCAAATACATCCATCCATCCATTTTATTGACCGCTTACTCCTCACAAGGGTCGCGGGGGGTGCTGGCGCCTATCTCAGCTGGCTCTGGGCAGTAGGCAGGGGACACCCTGGACTGGTTGCCAGCCAATCGCAGGGCACACAGAGACGAACAACCACCCATACGCACAAGCACACCTAGGGACAATTATGAGCGCCCAATTAACCTGCCATGCATGTCTTTGGAATGTGGGAGGAGACCGGAGTACCCGGAGAAGACCCACGCAGGCACGGGGAGAACATGCAAACTCCACCCAGGAAAGCCGGAGCCTGGACTCGAACCGGAGTCCTCAGAACTGGGAGGCGGACGTGCTAACCACTCGACCACTGTGCCGCCGATTTCCAAATACAAAAATAACAAAAAAACTACTATTACTACTACTACTAATAATAATAATAATTTAAAAGAAAAAAAGAAAAAAAGGAGGGGGTCCGAGATGTTACCAAACAAAAATACAAAAAATGTCTAAACAAAAATAAAATACCTCAAATGACACATCCTTACAGACAATCTGCAGCATTGCTCAGGTATGCATACCATTTCTGCCATCGTCTTTCACCCAGATCTTTTTTGAAGACGTATGGTATATGTCATCTGCTCTAAGACATGTACAATGGAACCTCTACTTACGAACGTCTCTTCATACGAAATTTTCGAGTTACTAAACTCCTCAACGGGAAAATATTGCCTCTTGTTACGAAAGAAATTTCTAGATACTTAAAGTAAAAATACATTACCGAACGCAACATACTTTCGGCGATGGCTATTTCCTACCATAGGTACCTATGAGCGTAAATACTAGATCGGTGTTTGTGCATCGTTCTGGCATCCCATTGGCTAAGAGGAACCTCTACCATAGGTATGAGCGTATACTAGATCGGTGTCTATACTGCGTGTTCATCATTCATCCCGCAGCCCATGAGGTGTTCGATAGTTGTTCGTAAATGTATGAACTAACGGCCAACGAATTTGTGCAAAAATTTTAACAATTGGTGATTGATGAAGGCACAGTAAGTTTTTAGTTGCGACGAGATGGGCCTTTTTTTTTTTTTTTTTTAAAAGATGCCTCGCCGTACCGGAAGTTTCCATGAAGGCTTCTTGGAGAATTCCCCAGCCTGACCACGCCTACATTTTCAGACACTTCTACCAAGCATGGGGTCAAGCACCACATCGAGACCGTGGGCCCGTTCCACAGGGAGCTCCTTGCTGTCTGGCTGGCGATCCGCCACTTCCGCTTCATCCTGGAGGGCTGTGAGTTCACGGTCTTCGTCGATCACAAGCCCTTCACCTTCTCCATGTCGAAGTTGTCCGAGCCGTGGTCCGCGCAGCAACAGCGCCAGCTATCGTTCATATCTGAATACACCACGGACATCCGACATATTGCTGGCAAGGACAACGTGGTCGCGGATTGTCTGTCCAGGGCAGCCGTCAACACAGTATAGTTCGGCCTCGACTTTTCCTGGATGGCAGCCGACCAGGCTTCCGACCGTGGCACCCAGTTGGTTCAGGGCTCCGACACCGGGTTGCAAGTTAAAAGGATGGCGCTCGACGACTCCGGAGTCGAGCTGTGGTGCGACGTCTCCATGGGCTGGCCTAGACCGCTGTTGCCGACTGGTTGGCAGAGGGCTGCCTTCGACATGGTGCACGGTCTCTCACACCCCGGCAGGAAGGCATCGGTGAGGTTAGTGGCTCAGAAATTCGTCTGGTCTGGGTTGAAGAAAGATGTACGGGCCTGGGTCGATTCATGCGTGGCTTGTCAGCGAGCCAAAGTCCACCGTCACACCAAGGCGCCTTTGGAGACTTTTATTGTCCCTGCGAGGAAGTTTGACCGTGTCAACGTCGACATCGTAGGTCCGCTTCCTCCTTCCCAGGGCTTCACCTACCATCGTGGACAGGACGACCTGCTGGCCGGAGGCCGTTCCCCTCACCTCCATATCGACCAGTAACGTGGCCCGGGCGTTTATCGGGACCTGGGTCGCTCGGTTTGTACCGCCGGCGGACCTCTCGTCCGACAGGGGCGCGCAGTTCACGGCAGAGGTTTGGAACTCTGTTGCTGAAAGTCTCGGGGTCAAGCTACACCGCACCTCCGCTTATCACCCTCAGGCTAACGGGCTGTGCGAACGGTTCCATCGTTCGATGAAAGCCGCTTTGCGCGCTGGACTTTCTGACGGTAATTGGGTCAACAAGCTACCCTGGATCATGCTGGGCCTTCGTACTGCACCGAAGGAGGACCTGCAGTGTTCGTCGGCTGAGCTGGTCTATGGCCAGGTGCTAAGAGTGCCAGGAGATTTCATTCCGGACGCCTCGACATCTTGGCCCGCACCCAGGACTAGGCCGCCAGTGGATGCTGCTGGTGCGTTCCAGCCCGTTCCCAAGTTGCAGCATGGCACCCCTGTGGCCTGGGTGCCCTCCAACCTGCAGTTGGCCGAGTTTGTTTTCATCCGACACGATGCACACCGTGGTCCCTTGCGTCCCCCCTACGACGGGCCATTTAGGGTCCTGCAGCATGGTGCCAAGACTATGGTCGTAGATATTGGGGCCCGTTCCGAAACCGTTTCTGTTGACAGGCTTAAGCCGGCTCATGTTGACCTGGCCGGACCCTTGGACTTGCCCCGCGGCCGCCCCCCTGGGCTGCGCCTGGTGGACCGTGCGGGGTCCCTTCCAGTTGTTCCTGCATCCCCGCCAGTTGGTGCGCGGGACTGTTCTGATGTTTCTGCTGTTCCACTCCCGCCCGCGCTCCCTGGGTACTTTACCCGCAGGGGTCGGGCCGTTTTGCCACCCCGTCATCCGGAGTTTGATTATGGGTGAATTCTGGGGGGGTTTGTGTAGTGATGGGAACATAATTCACCCACGGAACGTTGGAACGAAGGGGGAGTTCCGGGTGGGAGGAGTTGGTTAGGATGAAAGGGAGAAATGTGAGTTAGCCTGTGAGCCTCGAGCAGAGTGAAGAGTTGCTGTTAAACACTGAGAAGCTGAGGTGAATAAAACGCCAGTGTTTGGCTCCGGGCTTCAACACTCCGCCTTCAACTCCCGTCACTACTCGCTACAAAATAATATTTTCGCTGTACCATTCCTCCTGGAGCGCGCCGGAGGACACGGGGCACGGCCGAGAATGCTGGAGCCTCCTCGGGCATGAAATATGGCCATTTGCCAGCCCTCTATCTCCGGGACGCAAAGCCACTGACTGCTAGCCAGTGCTAGTTATACTATAACCAGCACAGTACAACAGCTCTCGATGCTAGCCTCCTAACGCGAGACCTGTGTTGCGTTCACTAACAATCAGACATCCTATTGCTCAACGTAAATGGCAACCCCACTTAGTTCTTTACACTTCCTTTCCTCAAAGGTTCTCCGGGAAAAGGGCACTCATTGGGATTCGGTGATGAACTTGAACTGTACAATGACTGTTGACCACAGAACAAGCCAAGTAAGCCAATTTTGCGCATGCACGTTGTCAGATATGCTGCGTGACCGACAGCATTTTTGCCATTCAAAAGCCACACATACCGGAAACAACTTTCACGGAACTGTTTTCTCATTGTGTATGCGCAAAACAAACTGTCGACTTCTCCGCTCCCCGTGAGGAAAACAGGACAAAATATACAGGAATTTAAGACCAAAACAGTAGAACCACGGTATTGTATTTTAGAGGACACTGACAGAAATATTTTCAATGATATTATTTTGAAGAGGTCGGGCAAGCGCCGCCTAATAGCTTACTAGGACGGCACGCCACTGGTGAATATAAATATTAAACAAAAAGGGGGCCAGGACTGATCCTTGTGGGACGCCATTTCGAGTGGCGTCACAATCTATTTTTAGTGCCATCACATTGAGCGTTGTTAAAAGGAATTGTGATGCAGGACTGCGGTAAACAACCTGTCCCAGCTTTCCCCTGTATTCTGTTTTAATTTACACAAAATCCCAACTTCATTTCTTAGTAAAAGAAAGTTATATTTCATTCACTGAGCAACAAAAGGTCATGAATCAGTCCTGCCATACAAAATACAATAGAAGCATTTCATGTTTTTCAAATGTCATTTGGTTAGTTTACCTTTATAAAGCTTATGACAAAGGCAGAACAAAGCAAAGTTAACTTCCTGTAACAGAGGAACACATGGGGAAAAACATCCTATACAGTGCTGATCCCACTGAGTAAGAAACAGATCATATGACCATCTTGCAAAGTAAAATAATACAAAAAAAGTGTGCATGTGCATGCGTGTGTGTGTGTGTGTGTGGGGGGGGGGGGTGCTGTTTAGAGCTGGGAAAAAAGTCAACTTTAAAACTAGGTTGACCGATGACTGATTAACCTGCTGATTATTTAAAAAAAAATATATAATGCATAAAATATATGAGTCTGAGATATTTAACACAACAATGACATTCATCTACTATTTTCATTTGTTTTTGGCTGCCAGTGGTTTGCGGCTGATCTTCTTACTCTTGTCATTGTTCTTCTTTGGGGGTTCTGGGCTGGCTTGCATGTGTCTGCCATAGAGACTGAGGAGAGTAAAATAGAATTTCGTTAGGGGTGGGACATTAAATTGAAAAAATATCTTTTAATGTTTGACTTCAAATAGGTGGGGCAAGACCATTGAGATATTTGAAAACAAATAGAAGAATCTTAAAGTGGACTCTAAATTTCGTGGGCAGCCAATGAAGAGAGGCCAGGATAGGGGTTATGTGTTCCCTCTTACGGGCACCAGTAAGGAGACGAGCAGCAGCATTTTGGACAAGCTGGAGACGCTGGAGTGAGGACTGCCTGATTCCAAAATAAATTGCATTACAGTAATCCCGCCGAGATGTAACAAAGGCATGGATTACCATTTCTAAGTGCGGCTGATATAGGAGATTTTTTACCTTAGCCAGCTGCCTAAGCACTTTTTAAGGACTTTCAAGATCAATTTTCCAGTTTTTCCAGTACCCTTCAAAAGGCGAAAATCAGTATGAATCAAACCCTAGCCTTGTTCGGATTGAGAGGTAACTCAATGCTGTCTGCAGGAAAAATACGGAAAATCTGCTAAAAGTTATCATTAACTGAATGGGGCATTGAAAATGAAGCTGTGTTTTTGTATACTGCTCAATCTCATTGGTGTTTGCAAATAAGTCTCCATTTGTGTTGTTTTCTCAAATTACTTGTTCTTTTTCTTCCAGCATTCAATCACGTCGAAGAGCACGGACTGATTCACACCATATTTCCGCTTGTAAACTTACCGGAATAATGTATAATACATATATATTTTATATACATGCACCCTCAAAATATCAATTTCACTCATTTTATTAACAAAATGTTTCCACATTAATATAAGGATAGTAAATTAAAGGAAAATACTTTTTTTCACAATACCTCAGTCACCTTTCAGCAGATCTTGCCTAATAACTGTGGCTAAGATTTACTATATTACAATTTTATTTTAATGAACAAAAACTGTCGTCTAGCCATGGCACTCTGTTTACTCTGTTTTACTCTGTATATCGGTACACTCAAGTCACATTTTGGCTCAGTACGGTTCGGTATATACACAACCCCTCACGTTTTGTGATTTTGAATTGTAAAACGTGGCCTGGTGTAGTGGTAAATGCATTGACTCCGCAAACTTCTTTGTGTTGGTTTGAGTACCGACGTGTCCGTGTCTCTTATTGACAACAGCATATGAGAGTTAGAATGGCTGAAGTTTAGCTGTAATTTTGTACTTCGCCAGTAGGAGGAGCTGTTGTTTCACTAATTGTAACTGAAAGTTTTAATATGGTGCATTGTTTGTGTGCATTGTTTTTATTTTCCTATTAGCTTTGTGTAATTTGTAGGACTATACAGTGGAACCTCTACTTACGAACGTCTCTTCATACGAAATTTTCGAGTTACGAAACGGGAAAATATTGCCTCTTGTTACGAAAGAAATTTCTAGATACGAAAGGTAAAAATACATTACCGAACGCAACATACTTTCGGCTATGGCTATTTCCTACCATAGGTACCTATGAGCGTAAATACTAGATCGGTGTTTGTGCATCGTTCTGGCATCCCATTGGCTAAGAGGAACCTCTACCATAGGTATGAGCGTATACTAGATCGGTGTCTATACAGCGTCCTCATCATTCATCCCGCGGCCCATGAGGTGTTCGATAGTTTTTCGTAAATGTATGAACTAACGGCCAACGAATTTGTGCAAAAATTCAAACAATTGGTGATTGATGAAGGCACAGTAAGTATTTAATTGCGACGAGACGGGCCTTTTAAAAAAAAAAAAAAAAAAAAAAAAAAAAAGATGCCTCGCCATACTGGAAGTTTCCATGAAGTTTCAGAATTAGTTTAAAAGAATCGCCCAGAAAAAGTGTTAACCAGTCGGGCGTTTGCTCACTAAGATGATGTTTGCCTTGGACATTTCCGAAGGATTGTTTTTTTTTTTTTTTTTTTTTTTTTTAAACTAACCGTTCGTCAATGTCCGTTTAAAAAAAAAAAAAAAGCAAACATCCATGGATCAGTTCTTTACAAAACACCAGGCAAAAAAAAAATAAATAAATAAAAAAATAAAAAAACTTCTGAGAGAGAGGAACATGAACCAAAGAGGGCAAAAAACGATGAGGACAGCAGTTAAAAAGGTAAATGACCATCATTTTTATTCTTTACTTTATTCTTTGTTTTTTTTTTTACATTATGCACAACTCTCATTTATTGTACAATAATCTAATTGTAACATGTATTTGTTACATGTTTTGATGCATTTTTATGCTTGATAAAACATTTATGTCTGAATTTTGGGAGGCTTGGAACGGATTAGGGCATTTACATGGAAAATGCGTCTCTACTTACAAATTTTTCTACTTAAGAACTTTCTTCCAGAACCAATTAATTTCGTAAGTAGAGGTACCACTGTATTGTTTATTATAATTAGTTGCAAGTAAAATTAAAAGGGTAAAATTTACATGTTTAACTTCTAGAGCTTGATGAAATCACTTCCTGCAGTAGCCTGATGCAGCTCGCAGCAGCTCGACCTCACGCAAGTTGCAGATGCTAAAGTGAAGCTAATTAAATGAAATAAGTACTCCTGTTTGTTCACTAGCACGCCAAAGTAGTATGTATGTTTTATTTGTATTTTATGGCTCTCTTTTATTTTGTAAAGCTTAGTTTATTTAATTGTATACCCACTTTCCATGCCCACTTCCATACATACAACTGATCATCATTACTAGCTCTTTGATACTGCTCAGTACCTCACTTGGTAGAGTGCATTGTTTGTAACCTGGAGGTTGCAGGTTCAAATTCCTACCTTGGACTGTACATCGCAAATATATCCAGGGTTATTATGCTAAGGGATATAGATTTATCCCAACTGACTGTGAATGCTTCTTTTTTTTTTGCAAACAATAACATTATAAACTGCATTTAAATCACAGAAATATCACTAGATATGACAAAATTAATTTCTGAAGACATGTTTTCTTTCTCTTGTTGGCTGATAAATTCATCTTCTGTTAGTCCAATGATCCAGCCATCCATTGTCTTAGCCGCTTACTCCTCACAGGGGTCTCAGGGTTGCTGGAGCCTATCTCAGCCGGTCTCGGGCAGTAGGCGGGGTGCACCCTGAACTGGTTGCCAGCCAATTGCAGTAGTCCAATGATGATCATGAATCATGTTATAAATGGAACGCTGCTGAAGTGGCGTGACTTTAATTAAGGTGCCATCTGATTGTACGAAGAGTTGTGTTTTCTGCCAAGTAGACTGACATGGCATACTATTTTGTGCTGATTTTAGCTGATAATCCCTCTTTTTTTAGCACCAGCACCAAAAGATGTGAAAGAGTACAGGCATTGCTTATAAATAGATGAATTAAAAAAAACTTTACTAGCAATTTATTGAAGGTGACTACTGCTGACTACTGACTGAGAACAGGTGGATGGGTTTGTATTTGTTATTTAACTACAAGTTACGACTTAATAAATACTAGTAATACTACTACTGTTTCTACTAGTAATACTACTATTCCTAGTAATTAATAGTTAATTACTTTGTAATTTTCACAGAATTTATCTTTTCATTTTCTTCATTAGCATTCAGCTATTAGCATTCACCCATTAGCATTCAGCTTTCAGCATTCCCACGCAATTTCTTCAGAAACTGCACTTAGTCTAGTTAACACAACATATTCTGATCATATGCATGTGTATTTGTCTCAGTGTGTTTATACATACTATTTGTAGGTCTCAGAGCGAACATATTCAAAAACATGCGAGACTCCCAGTTGGAACTGGTCAGAAATGGGAGTGACCCAGGGATTGTTCTCCGCTTTGAAGACCTGCTTTGGACCAGTCAAATCCAGATTACCTACAGATGAATAAAAAGACAGATCAGTAAAGATCCAAATGGTCGAAATAATAATAGAATACGATTAGGGGGAGCGCCTCATATGAGTGGCGGGGAAATGTACGCAAGTCTTCAAGCGAAGAAGACTCATGTGCTTACTTGTGTAAGACATTTATCTGTCCAGCAACTGACGTTTCGATAAAAAATTTGTTATTATATCTTCAATTTCAACATTTTACAACATTTTATGTTTCGACTTTTTGAAGCACACAGTTTCTGAGGAATATTAAGATTGATTTCATTGGATTTGATATGTAAGTAATTTTATTTATTTAATTTTGCAATGTTACACAAAAAAGTGTCACAGTTTATGAAATGAAACAATTGAGTACGTAACTGACAGACATGTTGCATGACAATAGTGTTTAAGAACGACACAAATTTGCTGGCAGAAAAGTCATCTCTGTAAAGAAGACATTTGTATTTGTTTAAAAAAAAAATACATTAAAGTACTCATTGTGAAGAAGACACCGGTTTTAATATTGTGTTTTAGTGATGGTTCAAATATATATATATATATATATATATATATATACATATATATATATATATATATATATATACATATATATATATATATATATATATATACATATATATATACATATAAATACATATTAGAGATAGACCGATATGCTTTTTTCAGGGCCGATACCGATTCCGATTATCGGTAGTCAAGGAGGCAGATAACCGATAGTTGAAGCCGATATTCATTTGCAGTAAAAGTTAAAATGTTGGCACCAAATTTTTGAATAATGCAAACCCTAACCGTTCTTTACAATGGATTCTCACACTACACTTTTCATTTTACATCCTTCTATCTGCAATAAGACGTTGGTGGCGGGGGGAGTTAAATGTGGGGGCCAATGTGACATTACCTTTTATAGCATTTGGGATACTTGTAGTTTTATTCTATAAATGTTATATTTTTATATTTTGAAGTAATAGGAGGAACCCTGTCATTCAAAATGTGCATCAGCTGTGGCATTACTTATTACTACAGCAAAAAAAAAAAAAAAAAATTCCATGAGAAAAACTATTCATCCCTGAACACCATACAGTTCTTGTAGACCTTATTATAATTATTGTTATTGTTACCATATAGACAGTTTTGATAAGCTGAGGATCTTAAATCGAGAACAGCAATATCATGCTACTCCTCTCTACAAGAGAACTGTCAAAAGACACTTCATCATGTAGTTTACTGCCACTTAGGATGCCCCAATCAACGCAGAAAAAGGTAGAGTAAAATAACTTGGTTATAATAATAGTAAGAATAACTTGGTTAAACAGACATTGTTGCGGTGGACCGCTGCCACTTTCTGCTGTTTAATGTGTTTTACACTTATAGACACGTGTGTGTATATGGGCACACTATTATCTCACTACTGTACTGTACTGTATCACTTAATGGCACAGATGTACTTGTCTAAATAATAACTAGGCTGCAACATTGCTAATTCACATTAACAAGCACTATCTTAGCTGTCCACATGAATAGTTACTAACACACGAGAAAGTTATACAACACACCAAACATGAGCTCATTATTCAAAGTATGATGCACGTAACGAAATTACATCACTGAACATTAATTGCAGCCGACTACGGCCGTAGATGTTACATATTAGTGGCATCCATTGAGAGGATAATGTCCCAAATGACGGCAGACATGACGTGAAAAGAGAGACAAAACGAGCAAATAAGC